>NC_086173.1:154676696-154931696 GCF_023053635.1 Elgaria multicarinata webbii | reverse complement strand
GTCTCAGCCTGCGATTCTTCAAGCACCTTCAGGAAGAAGAAAATCCCACCCCCCACCGAGTATCTGTGGGCCTAGCAATGTCCCGGGGGTAGATGTGTGTGTTACATTAGTGGCACGTTTCAGAGTCAGAGAACATCTTCTGCGTCGCTTGTGAAAATGCTTTGGAAGAAGATACCTGCGTTGAAGATAAATTTTTGCTCTCTCCTTTCTCTCGCCAGCCGTTTGCCACAAGCCGTGCCAGAACGGAGGCCGCTGTGCCCAACCCAACCAGTGTCAGTGCCAACCAGGCTGGGGGGGACGGCACTGCCACGTCGGTGAGTGGAAACCAGGGGTGGTGCTGCCTCTCTCTCTCTCTCTCTCTCTCTCTCTCTCTCTCTCTCTCTCTCTCTCCCGTCCTCCTTTGAGCTCACCCACAGGATCTCGCTTTTCGCTTATATTGGGTGACCCTATGGAAAGAAGGACAGGGCTCCTGTATCTTTAACAGTTGTAAAGGGAATTTCAGCAGGTGTCCTTGGTATGCATGCAGCCCCTGGTGAAATGCCCTCTTCGTCACAACAGTTAAAGCTGCCTGCTTTTGTATCTGGTCACACTAGTCAGCGCTCCTGCAGCTTTAACTGCTGCGATGAAGAAAGGGGAATTCTTACAGGTGCTGCCTGCATGCAAATGACCCCTGCTGAAATCCCCTCTTCATCACAACAGTTAAAGCTGCAGGAGCTATACTAGAGTAACCAGATACAAAAGAGGGCAGGGCTCCTGCAGCTTTAGCTGTTGCGATGAAGAGGGCATTTCACCAGGTGCTGCATGCACACAAGACAGCTGCTGAATATCCCCTTTTCTATGCAACTGTCAAAGATGCAGGAGCCCTGTCCTCCTTTCCATGTGGTCACCCTAGATTATAAGACAGATAGCCATGGTCCATTTGTTTTCTTATGAGCCTACTTGAACCTAAGTTCTTCTTCAGGGGACCTAAATGTCTTTCAGCCCCAAGAGCCAAATTCTGTTTCAGAGAAACTCTCAGGGGCTGTATTCCAGGGGTGGGTGTGGCCAAAGGCAAAAGGGGCAGGGCCAAAACACCAGCCTATTGTAGCTTAGAACTCCTACTGTCAGTCACTTAGGAGAGGCCTTTCGACCTTTCACAATGGGGGGAAAACTGCACAAAAGCTGGGAAACCACCCATGATTGGTGATGGGGGAAAGGGGGTGTGGCTGGGGAAAAGGGGTGTGGCCACCTGAGGAATCCCAGAGGGCCAGATTAATGACCCTGGATGAGCTGACCATCCTAAGCTGACCATATGGAAAGGAGGACAGGGCTCCTGCAGCTTTAACTGTTGTGATGAAGAGGGAATTTCACCAGGTGCTGCACCCGTACAAATGACACCTGCTGAAATTCCCTTTCCAATACAACTGTTAAAGATACAGGAGCCCTGTCCTCCTTTCCATAGGGTCAGCCTACCCGAAATACCCCTAACTAAGGAAGTGAGTCAGGGAGAGGGACTTTTCGGTAGTGGCACCCCAGTTGTGGAACAGCCTTTCCAGAGAGGTTCACCCGGTGGCTTTTTCAGCATCAAGTACATATCTTTCTGTTCACCCAGGTCTTTTAAACAACTCAATTAGCCTGAGCCTCTCAGGTTTAAAATGCGTGCATTTAATTTTGTTGTCACTTTTATTTTGTCGTGATATTGCAAGCTGCTTTTCATTGTATGGTTATATTTTTTTCTATTTTGTATTTAAGTTGATTGTTGTAAGCCGCTCAAAGAACGTCACGCTACGGGGTGGCCTACAAATGCCATTCATCAAGCAAGCAAGCAGGCAGAACCTGACAAGTAATGCAGAAACCTGATAAAATGAAAACCTCAGTTAAGCAAGCGACCAAACCAAGTTTCTAGTCCTTATAGTTGTAGAGGCATGTTTGAAAACTGCCAGGCAGGACGATCTGTGAAAAAGCTAGCAGTGTTCGAGGGGTGAAGCTTCTGGGACTTCCAAGGCTGTACAACGCTTTCTAACACTGGGGATTCCACACGTCGTACTGAGGGCGCGTCCATGCGCCCCCAGTGCGTCCCCAAAGCGATCGTGTAGCTTGCCTGGAGAAGAGACGAGAAAGAGGCGTCCTTGCCACCGCCGCCACCCACCTACTTCCTCGCCGGCCGGGTCGGAGAGCTCGGTGGAAGAAGGCGGGGTGGTTTCCTCTATCCACGCAACCCTGGTTGATGCGTAGTTTTGCTGCAAGGCTGCTCTGATTAAGGGAATGTCCTTCTCTTGTCCTTCTCAAAATGCCCTGGCTCCTCGCTTGGGTCGGGGTGCAAGGCCCATCAGCACAGAACATCCCTGGCTGTAGAGTCCACAGATGCTGCTCATCGATGCCACGTTCACCTCTGGAATTGGCGGCCGGGACACGACAACCTTTAACGGGGTGGATTTAGTTCAGGGATTGCCAGTGGCTGATCCCTACAGCCTTTGCTCTTTTAAAGTATGTGCAGCTGTCATATTCACAGATGATCTCTTAATTCAGATCCGGGAATGGACCTCAAAGCTATAGCCACAGGTTTCAACCTAACCCATCCTAGTCACGTGCACCTTCTTTCGGTAGCTCCATTTCCCTCTTCTCCCTAAAACCAACTTCTTAATTTCTATAGCTACTAAAACTTCATGTCCCAGAACAGCTTTCCCCAACTGGGTGCCCTCCAGGGCCCTCCAAAACCCCACGGTTTTACTCACCCATGGTGGCATCAGGTAATCTGACGCCTAGGAGGAGCACAGGGTTTGTGGCCGCCATCTGGGTCCCATAGCCACTCCCCTGCCCTCTTTCTGGTGGAAGGCGACCAATCGCCAGTCACTTTCCACCAGGGACCGCCCCCAGATGGGCCCCAGAGTGACGTCAGACGGCAGAAGAGCCGTACTGACCTCGCTCCCATTGAAAAAGTCAGGGTAAATCTCTGACTTTTTTTTTAATGCGTAGCTTCGCAGGAAAGCCCCACGGTGGCTGCGAAGCTGTGTCTGCGTCATATAACTGACACAGCGCAGATCCACAGCCACCGCAATGCTTTCTCCACAAATAGGCAACCCCCGGAAGTTTTAGAGTTCAGCTCCCAACAGCCAAAGCCAGCATGGCCAATGGTCAGGAATGCTGGGCGTTGCAATCCAAACTCCTTGGAGGCTCAGATTGGAGAATGCTGTCTTATACATTCAGAATAGATAGTGTTAAATTCCCAGCTTACCCGAGGGGAAAGTGCCTATCAGTTTTCCAATGGTGTTTTTGTAAAACAACAACAACAATGGTGACCCTACGGAAAGGAGGACTGGGCTCCTGTATCTTTAACAATTGCATTGAAAAGGGAATTTTAGCAGGTGTCATTTGTATGCCTGCAGCACCTGGTGAAATACCGTCTTTATCACAACAGTTCAAACTGCAAGAGCCCTGGCCTCTTGATCAGCTACAAAAGAGGGCAGGGCTCCTGCAGCTTTAACTGTTGTGATGAAGAGGGAATTCCACCAGGTGCTGCATGCATACCAATGACACTTGCTGAATTTCCCTTTTCTACACCACTGTTAAAGATACAGGAGCCCAGTCCTCCTTCCCATAGGGTCACCCTATTTTAACTGAACACCGAGATCCCCAAGGTTTCCTGCCGATGAGCAGATTCTTCACTGAAACCCTTCATCATCAGGACCAGAAACTTGCTCGTTTTTAATGAAATGTTGAACTCCCTGCAGATTGGCAGACTCAAGATGTGATGAGGACACCCCACGCCCTTTATTCTCCCCCTGGGGCCAGGACTTACAGACTTCCCACTAACGCTGCTGCCCATGGCTCTGCTTTCGTTTAGATCTGGACGAGTGCCGTGCGCCCGTCGCTCTCTGTGCTCAACGCTGCCTGAACACTGCCGGGAGCTACCGGTGCCAGTGTGACGCTGGCTACGCCCTAGAGCCGGATGGCAAGAGCTGCCTCCTACTCCCCACGGCTCAGGCTGCCCCTTTGCTCGGCAGCAAAGGTGGGTACTGCAGTAATTGGGTTTCTTTCCTCTACAGGGCAGCCGCGTTGCGAACCTCTTCCAGCCCGCCATGGGCCAAATTCCATTTCGGGGGCTCGGGGGTGCGCGTGTGTGTGTGCATTCCAGCGGAGGGTGGGGCCAAAATCCCAAACATGCCAGCATATTTGAGAGCATGAAGGTCTGACAGTAAATAAGCCACTGGACAACCCTTTCAACCTTTTAGAACGGGAATTAGAATGGGAGAGCCAGTGTGGTGTAGTGGCTAAAGTGTTAGACTGGGAGTCGGGAGATCCGGGTTCTAGTCCCCACTCGGCCATGGAAACCCACTGGGAGACTTTGGGCCAGTCACAGACTCTCGGCCCAACCTACCTCACAGGGTTGTTGTTGTGAGGATAGTAATGGAGAGGAGGAGGAGGATTATGGGTTCCTTGGAAGAAAAAAGGCGGGATATAAATGCAATAATCATCATCATCAGTGCGAAAGTTGAGAGACTGCAACTGGCATTCAGGGGAAGGGGAAGGGGCATCTGGGGATGCTGGAGGGTTGGATTGGAACCACTGCCGCAGTGAGCTTGGCCTGCAGGCGTGAGGTACTGCACCCACCCTGGGGTGTATTTCATTTTTTTTTAATCATCTACGTTTGATTGTACTTTAGGGCGACCATATGAAAAGGAGGACAGGGCTCCTGTATCTGTACCAAAAGGGAATTTCAGCAGGGGTCATTTGTATGCCTGCAGCACCTGGTGGAATCCCCTCTTCAGCACAACAGTTAAAGCTGCAGGAGCCCTGCCCTCTTTTGTATCTGGTCACTCTAGGATAGCTTCGCAAACTCTAGTATAGCTGGAGTGACCAGATACAAAAGAGGGCAGGGCTCCTGCAGCTTTAACTGTTGTGATGAAGAAGGAATTCCACCAGGTGCTGCAGGCATACAAATGACCCCTTTTGAAATTAGGGTGACCATATGGAAAAGAGGACAGTTGTGTCTTGAACAGTTGTGTAGAAAAGGAAATTTCAGCAGGTGTCGTTTGCATGCATGCAGCACCTGGCGAAATTTCCTCTTCTTCACCACAGTTAAAGCTGCTGCAGCCCTGCTCTCTTTTGCATGTGGTTACTCTAGTATAGCTAGACAGCTTTAACTGTTGTGATGAAGAGGGAATTTCACCAGGTGCTGCATGCATGCAAATGACAGCTGCTGAAATTCCCTTTTCTGTACAACTGTACAGGAGCCCTGTCCTCCTTTCCATATGGCCACCCTACTCAGTCCTGCAGAGCTGTGAGTGAAGAGACAGGTCTGCTGAAGGCTTGGAAACCAGGACAGTGAAGGAGCCTAGGCATATTTTAACTGTGGAGAAGAGGCCCTCTTGCTCAGTAGGACTGCTAGGGATATGGGAAGCCAGTTAAAGTTGTTTAGCAGCAATTCAGGTTGAAGTAGAAGACCCCAAAGCTCTCATTTCCTCCTCTCACACCCACTCCGCTTTAGTCGGCTTGGTCTTCTTTGTGGGCTGGGACTTCCTCTGAAGTCTTAACTTCAGTCTTTTGAGCCATGAAGGGCTGATGTGGACATCGGTCAAAAAGTGCTGCGAACGCCTTTCAGAGGTTGCGTTTGGTTCATGGATGAACTTGCAGCTGCAGCGTGACAGCAGATCGTAAGAACCTAAGAAGAGCCCAGCGGGATCAGACCAAGGGTCCATCTAGTCCAGCACTCTGTTCACGCAGGGGCCAACCAGCCGTCGGCCAGGGACCCACAAAGCAGGACATGGTGCAACAGCACCCTCCCACCCATGTTCCCCAGCAACTGGTGCACACAGGCTTACTGCCTCGAATACTGGAGGTAGCACACAACCATCAGTTGCTACGCTACAGTCCCTTTGCTGTCCTCTGCTGCTGCTGTTACCTTCTCACACAGGGAAGTCACTTTCTGCTGCCAACCACGAGCGCTACCTCTCTTGGGGCTTGTCTATACGGCTTGTTTACCCCGACCTAAATACGCATTTTCGCGTTTCAGGATACACGACGCAGCCGTCCGTTTGCCGTAGCGCCGTTTTTTTAACGCGATAATCCGCACCTTCGCATTTGCGATTTACTTTTCAATCACGTCCGAGTTTGCACCGCATTATGGTTATGTGTCCTTGGGGGAGTTAAATCACATTTTGACATGTGGGCGGAGCTTTGAAGGTAGGATAACGTGATTGGCCGATTTCCCACCTATCGGCTGCCTCATCCGTTCGCGCTGTTTTTAGTTGGAATTCTCTGATTCTGCTGCCTCGTTTCTTCCCCCCCCCCCCCCCGCTCCCGGTTTGTGTGTTAATTAATCTGTGGAGCTCCCCATATACAGTTTATAGCTTCCATTGTCTCTACTCCATAGCATCGTAGCATCGTATGTGCGCATTTATAACTGCACTATAAAAAAAGTTCAGGAAATAAATCGCTGTTGCTGCTGCAGTGTGACGCTCTTTGCCTAGATTCGGATCAACGAGAATTCGGGTTTATATTTAATGAGGAGCAATCCTGTTGTCGTAAGCCTATGCGGCAGGGTCTTGCTATTTACTGTGTTATCTGTACAGCACCATGCACATTGATGGTGCTATATAAATAAATAAATAAATAAATAAATAATAATAATAATAATAATAATAATAGTATAGATGGGGGTCAAGGCAATCAGCTCTGGAGGGGCTTCATTCTGTCAGAGGTTGTGGCAGCCACGTGGCAGTGACGTAGCAGCTCTGGATTTGCTTGCTGTTATCTCTCTCTCTCTCTCTCTCTCTCACACACACACACACACACACACACACACACACACACACAGCCTCCCCTTATTCTGGTGCCTTCCAGATATATTGGATTACGATGGGAATTGTAGTCCGGCCCAGTTGGAGGGCTGCAGATGGGCTTGGACTGCCTTAAAACATGACCTCAAAATGCACACGCAGTATTTTGAGACTCCTTTAAATATACGTCTTTCTCAACATCCTTTATCAGCTTGACAGGCATGTGGGGGGGAGATAATTCAGTCTTGTTCATTTCTGTTTACGCTGTCCTGGGATGCGGTTCACGAGGGCGAACCTGTAGAAGGGATCCTCCTTTGAGTGGTGTGAGGGAGTGGAGAGGGCGGTGCGTTCAATTGCACAACTTCCTGGCCTCTTCGTGCAAGTGGGGCTCTTCTTCTAGGGCCAAAGACCTACGTGATTCACACCGTGGCCTCATGTTGTTAGGGCTGTGTGTTATTTTTCACGGTCGAAAGCGTTGAACCCGGCCACTGAGTTCAGAACTGAGCATTGCAAGAATCTCAGTTTTCTTTCAAAGAAAACAAATTTCTTGACCCAAAGCTGCGAAGAGAGTGTTGATAAGCGAATGGGAGAGTCTGGTGAAAAGTTAGAGGCCAGAAGAGAAGGCGGCAAGATTTTGTACGGTTGGGGAATCCAGCTTTGATTCCTTGTGTATGTCCTTGCCCCCATGAGCGGCGGAGTAAATTAAACAGAACCATTAGATATACCCACAAACTTGCTCAATGAGCAGAGATAATTCAACCCTTTCAATTTCTGTTTTCCCCCTTGATACAGACTTTTGCTTTGATTTAGGTACGCCTAGAACCACAGACCGGTTTCCTGATGTTCAGAGATGCAAGGGGCGGAGCCTGAGAGCTTGAGGGTGGTAAAGGGGCGGAGCCTATCAGGAAATGATCTCCAGTGCCTTTATTTGTGCCTGCCTCTCTCTCACTCAAGAAGAGAGGGGGAAATACTAAGGCTGGGGAAAGGAGATGGTTTAAACTTAAGGAATTTTCGGGGAGAAGGCCGGGTTGAGACTTATGGAAGACTGACAACCCCCTGAGCTTCGAGCTTCTCACCGTGAAAGTTAACTCCTTGTCCTGGAGACCCACAGAGTAGATGACATATCCTTGACTTTGCCTAAAAGCGTGGGGTGGGGTGGGGTGGGGATAGACTTAGAGCTGGGAGAGGAGCCATATTGCTTCCATAAGTGCATAAATCTTAAATATTTTTGTAAGCTGCCTTGAGAGCCCTTTTTGGCTAAAGGGTGGGATAAAAGTGCTAGAATAAAATAAATAAATAAATAACCTCATATGCTTTTGAACAGAGGGCTCCTAGTCCCAGGGCGGATCTGTCAACTTTCCATAGATGCTGGCCTCCATCTACTTGTTGTTTCAGCCTGACCCACACCCTCTTTTCCATCTCACTCCTATCCTCCCAGTGCAAACTTTAGGGATTCAGGAGACGATTCCCAAAGAGATCCAGGAACTTCAAGCGAAAGTGGACCGGCTGGAAGAGGTGAGATCCTGTCCCAAAGTATATTCAGGTCTGTCTCTGGAGGCAGGAAGGACTGAGAACCAGGAGTCCTTGGTTCTATGGCTGTTACTATGGCAGTAGGATTATTGTCCCCGTTGCTTTAGGGATAAATAACATCGTCCCTTCCCCACTTTTGTCACCGCAAAGAATAAATTCTGCGGAAGGAGGGGCTGTGTATGTCCAGCAGCAGTTTATGTTTTCAAATGATTGCCTGGGGTTCTCATGCAGGGCTTTTCTAGGGCCTGCTGCACGTTCCTGCATAGCAACTCCATTGCAGTAGGAATGAAAAGGCAGAAGAGCTCTGAAACATTGATTTTAATTAATTTAAATGTGTCGGTGTTGTTGAAGCCTGCAGCAACATCTTCAGCTACTATAGGGTGACCATATGAAAAGGAGGACAGGGCTCCTGTATCTTTAACAGTTATATTGAAAGGGGAAGTTCAGCAGGTGTCAGTTGTATATATGGGGAACCTGGTGAAATTCCCTCTTCATCACAACTGTTAAAGCTGCAGGAGCCCTGCCCTCTTTTAAATCTAGACACTGTAGTATAGTTCCTGCGGCTTTAACTGCTGTGATGAAGAGGGAATTTCACCAGGTTCTCCATATATACAAGTGACACCTGCTGAACTTCCCCTTTCTATGCAACTGTTAAAGATACAGGAGCCCGGTCCTCCTTTTCATAGGGTCACCCTAAGGCTACTAGGGGCAGACGCCTCTAACCAGCTCGTAGCTTTACAGCCCATACAGCCGTACAAGCTTCTCTACACCAGCGATTTATTGCACGTCCGTGATGGGCCACTCACAGAAGTTTGGGGGTCCATTACATGACGTCGTCAACATCCAGGGGAAAGTACAAATTAGCAGGCCGAGGGAGAGAGTTATACAGTTGCCCCCTTCCCCCCTGCTGTGGGGCAGCCCCCGCCTCAGAGGAATGGAATGGACAAGCCCCCTCTCACAGGGGGCTATAGGGGTGCACAATGGCAGGGTCCATGCCTAGGGGTGCCAGTGACTGGGTTGGGCACAATCCGTCCAACTCTGACATCTGCATAAGATTCCTTGAAGGTTTCACTCTATCAAACTATTCCAACCTGTGTGAAGCCAGGTAAATTTGCTTGTGTGTGTGTGTGTGTGTGTGTTATGAAGCTCCTCTATATCAGGTATTGCTTGCACCCCCATGATTGGACATTAACGGAAGTTTGCGGGTCCATTACACAACGTTGTCAACATCCAGGGCCCCTCCCGTGCCTTTTCAGGTTTACCTTGCTTCAAAAAACACCGGAGATAATCTAGCATTAAAATAAAATGCTCACAAACCGTAGTGTGTAATGCCGGTGTGTAGTAAATACTCACGCACACATCTGAGGGTTGAAGTGACTTGAAGCGACCGATGCCATTCAAGTGACGTTTATTGAGCATACACAGAGTTTAAGTAGGCGAATTCTCACTCCTTCTTCCCCCCCTCCCTCCTGGGTGAGTCAATGTCCATTGTCAGGTTTGGGTAAGGTAATTAACTTTTCTCATTACTGGTGTTTGCTAACCAGCTCCCCTATCATGTTTGTTCCTGGGATTTCCTGGAAGTTTGACCAGGATGCAGACACCCTGATTGCCAGACTTTAGCAAATTACTGAGATATGGGGTTTTGTCATTTCCACCTATCATTACCCCCCCCCCCCCCTGACAGTGTGCTGTCTGCGAAGATTCCAGGCATCGTGACACCGGTGTTGCGTGAGATTTCAGCCACTAGATGGTGCTGTGTAATGACGAATATAGGAAGGAATTGAAACGGAAGGTTTCAACTCAAACCATGTGGTTGCCCATGTAATGGAGCCGATCATAATCCGAGAAAGAATGTAGAAGCAGCAAGCCCTGGTAAGGCATCAGGATTTTCCCTTAACGTAGAGAAGCCCATTGCTGCTCCCACAGGCAGTAGCAAATGACAGGTTTATAAAGACAGAATTTGCTGCGGCAGAGACTTCTCCTCAGATCTTTGGAGAATCGATCCTGAATTTGCAAAATTCTCCCAAATGGACTGTGCGTGGGGATCGTGTTAGTGTTATATTTGGAGTGTAGTAGAAGTGATTTGAACATAGGACTGTCGTGAATGTCCCCTTCTTGGTCAGGATGCTGTAGGCAGGATTGTACGAGAGGACGAGGCCCCTTAGCGGATCCTGGACCCAAGCCAGGTAGGGCTTCATAGGTACTCATAAGCAGCGCTCTGAATGGTGGCCAGAAATGTATTTTTAATCTATGCAACTGACGTGAGTGTCATAAAAGAACATAAGAAGGGCCCTGCTGGATCAGACCGAGGGTCCATCTAGTCCAGCACTCTGTTCACACAGTGGCCAAGCAGCCATCGGCCAGGGAAGGAACAAGCAGGACATGGTGCAACAGCACCCTCCCACCCATGTTCCCCGGCAACTGGTGCACACAGACCTATAGCCTCGAATACTGGAGATAGCAGAAAACCATCAGGGCTAGTAGCCATGGATAGCCTTCCCCTCCAGGAATTTATCCAACCCCCTTTTGAAGCCATCCAGATTGGTGGCCATCACTACATCCTGTGGTAGTGAATTCCACAATTTAACTCTGCGCTGTGTGAAGAAGTCCTTCCTTTTATTTGTCCTGGATCTCCCACCAATCAGCTTCATGCTATGACCCCAGGTTCTAATATTTTGAGAGAGGGAGAAACATGTCTTATTTTGCTTACTTATTACATTATTTTTTTCTCATTTTTACTTTATTTAATTCATTATTATATTTATATAATATAATTATATTATCCACATAATTTTGTAATAATCCCGTCTCCCCTCAGCCTCCTTTTATCCAAGCTGAACAATCAATCCTCGCTGTTGTAGCCTTCCCTCATAGGGGAGATGCTCCAGCCCCTGGGTCATTTTACCTGCCCTTTTCTGCACTGATCCTGCCTTCAATCTGTCACAGCCTTGCCGGATGCGGATGATGGGGGTTGTAATCCAAGCCATCTGGCAGACACCAGTTTGGGAAAGGCTCACACATACACACGCATCCACAATACTCCCACTGCCTTCTTCGTCTCTTAAAAGAGATTTCTTCCGCCCACAGAAACGCCCTCTTCCACTTTACCATTACGGGGAGAGGTGTGGTGGCTTAAAGACCTCACACCTTCCAGCTTCAAAAACAGCCCCCTCACCCCCAAATTGCATCTCAGCCACCTATGGGTGAAGGCCGATGCAGCCCTTCTTAATGGCAGCGGCTGAGTTGCGTCAAGTTTTTTGTCTCTCGACTGAACCTGGCTTTGCAAAAAAAGTCTTCCAGGCATGAAAACTGGACCAGTCATGAATGTCCTTCATAGATCACCCTCCCGGTTTCGGCCTTTTGAGGGAATGCGGTGTTGAAATGTTTGCAAACAGGAGCGATTTGATTTGTGTGCATTCTTCAGGGTTTCGCTCCCTGCCCCCCAGGGTCTTCGAAAATTATTCATGGGTGGATCTTGTCTCGAGCATATATGGAAATGCGCACACAGGAACACGAAGCGTATGAGAGCCAGTGTGATGTAGTGGTCAGAGTGTTGGACTGGGATTCAATTCCTGCACGGAGCAGGGGGTTGGACTCGATGGCCTTATAGGCCCCTTCCAACTGAATCATAGAATAGTAGAGTTGGAAAGGGCCATGAATCATTTTCGAAGATTATTCAGGGAGCGAAACCCTGAAGAATGCACACAAATCAAATCGCTCCTGTTTGCAAACATTTCAACACCGCATTCCCTCAAAAGGCCGAAACCGGGAGGGTGATCTATGAAGGACATTCATGACTGGTCCAGTTTTCATGCCTGGAAGACATTTTTTGCAAAGCCAGGTTCAGTCGAGAGACAAAAAACTTGACGCAACTCAGCCGCTGCCATTAAGAAGGGCTGCATCGGCCTTCACCCATAGGTGGCTGAGATGCAATTTGGGGATGAGGGGGTGAGGGGGCTGTTTTTGAAGCTGGAAGGTGTGAGGTCTTTAAGCCACCACACCTCTCCCCGTAATGGTAAAGTGGAAGAGGGCGTTTCTGTGGGCGGAAGAAATCTCTTTTAAGAGATGAAGAAGGCAGTGGGAATATTGTGGATGTGTGAGCCTTTCCCAAACTGGTGTCTGCCAGATGGCTTGGATTACAACCCCCATCATCCGCATCCGGCAAGGCTGTGACAGATTGAAGGCAGGATCAGTGCAGAAAAGGGCAGGTAAAATGACCCAGGGGCTGGAGCATCTCCCCTATGAGGAAAGGCTACAACAGCTGGGATTGATTGTTCAGCTTGGATAAAAGGAGGCTGAGGGGAGACAGGATTATTACAAAATTATGTGGATAAGGAGACATTTTTCTCCCTCTCCCATAATACTAGAAGCTAGGGTCACCCATGAAGCTGATTGGTGGGAGATTCAGGACAGATAAAAGGACGTCTTCACACAGCACGTAAATTATTTATTTTATTGCATTTCTATACCGCCCAATAGCCGAAGCTCTCTTTGGCTTATGGAACTCACTACCACAAGATGTGATGGCCACTAGTTTGGATGGCTCTAAAAGGGGGTTGCATAAATTCCTGGAGGAGAAGCCTATTCATGGCTACTAGCCCTGATGGTTGTGTGCTATCCTCCAGTATCAGAGGCAGTAACACTAGTTGCTGGGGAACATGGGTGGGAGGGTGCTGTTGCTCTCATGTCCTGCTTGTGGGTCCCTGGTCGACAGCTGGTCGGCCCCTGTGTGAACGGAGTGCTGGACTAGATGGACCCTCAGTCTGATCTAGCAGGGGCCTTCTTATGTCCTTAACGCCACCCTTTCCAATATTTCCATTCCCAGAAGAAGTGTGTGTTATGGAGCAGGGGCATCTCACACTATTGTCCCGCTCGTGCTCTTCGCTCCTCTGATGCCATGTTTCTCGCCTGCCCAAGGGCCTCTACTTCCCTTGCTCGGCTTCGTCCATTTTCTTCTGCTGCCCCTTACGCCTGGAACACTCTTCCAGAACATTTGAGAACTACAAGTTCAATCGCAGCTTTTAAAGCTCAACTAAAAACTTTTCTTTTTCCTAAAGCTTTTAAAACTTGATGTTGTGCGGACTTTATACTGTTAGTTTTACCCTACCCTGTGCCTGTTGGCATTCTCTTCCCCTCCTTATTGTTTTACTATGATTTTATTAGATTGTAAGCCTATGCGGCAGGGCCTTGCTATTTACTGTTTTACTCTGTACAGCACCATGTACACTGATGGTGCTATATAAATAAATAAATAAAATAATAATAATAATAATAATAATAATAATAATAATAATAATAATAGAATGTGGGAAGCTGGTTGGCAGAACATGTGCATTTCCTAGTTATGGCTGGCATGGTAGTAGCCTTCTCTCTCTCCCTCCCTCCCCGTTGCTGCAGCGTCTGGAGCGTGCCATCTCCGTCCTGCCCACGGCCCTGGAGCCCACCCAGCTGAAAGAGTTGTGGAGCCGCCTCCTCTACCTGGACCAGGTGGAATCGCTGAGCGATCAGCTCCTCCTCCTCGAAGAGAAACTGGGAGACTGTGAGTATCAGAAGAAGGACCACACCTTATGCTAGGGTGACCCCATGAAAAGGAGGACGGGGCGCCTGTATCTTTAACAGTTGTATTGAAAAGGGAAGTTCAGCAGCTGTCATTTGTATATATGAGAGAACTGGGCATGTTTTATTAGAATGTAAGCCTATGCGGCAGGGTCTTGCTATTTACTGTTTTACTCTGTACAGCACCATGTACACTGATGGTGCTATATAAATTAATAATAATAATAATAATAATAATAATAATAATAATAATAATAATAATGTTTAGCCTGGAGAAGAGAAGATTGAGGGGAGACATGATAGCACTCTTCAAATACTTAAAAGGTTGTCACTCAGAGGAGGGCCAGGATCTCTTCTCGATCCTCCCAGAGTGCAGGACACGGAATAATGGACTCAAGTGACAGGAAGACTGTTAGAGCAGTGTGACAATGGAATCAGTGACCTAGGTAAGTTGTGGGCTCTCCCACACTAGAGGCCTTCAAGAGGCAGCTGGACAACCCTCTGTCAGGGAGGCTTTAGGGTGGATTCCTGCATTGAGCAGGGGGTTGGACTAGATGTCCTTGTAGGCCCCTTCCAACTCTGCTATTCTATGATTCTATGGAGAACTTGATGAAATTTCCTCTTCATCACAACAGTTAAAGCTGCAGCTGCCCTTCCCTCTTTTAAATCTGGTCACTCTAATATAGCTCCTGCAAGTTTAACTGTTGTGATGAAGAGGGGATTTCACCAGGTTCTCCATATATACAAATGACACCTGCTGAAATTCCCTTTTCTATGCAACAGTTAAAGATACAGGAGCCCTGTCCTCCTTTTCATATGGTCACCCTACCTTATGCTGCTCCCGCAAGTAAATATCTTACGCCCCGGGGGCCTGGCAAAGCATCCCTCCACACCAGCGTCTCTCATCTTGTGTCAGGAGGGGTATTGTAACTTAACGAGGAACAGTCAAGGCCTAAATGCAAGACACACGCACCCTATTCTAGTCAGATGAATGGTAGAAGAGCATGACTTCCGCGATGGCAGTGCAGCTATTCATCCGAATGTGCCACTACTAATGTACATGCTGCTTCCGTGCACAGTGAGCTAGCTCAGTCAGTAAGCCCACAGTGCTGTGGCATGACACATACTTTGCATACAGAAGGTCCCAGGTCCCAGGTTCAATCCCAGCCAATCTGCTGCCCTCCAGATGCTCTTTGACTACAATTCCCATCAAACTTGAAAGGTTGTCACACGGAGGAGGGCCAGGACCTCTTCTTGATCCTCCCGGAGTGCAGGACACGGAATAAAGGGCTCAAGTTAAAGGAAGCCAGATTCCGGCTGGACATCAGGAAAAACTTCCTGACTGTTAGAGCAGTATGACGATGGAAGCAATGACCTAGGAAGGTGGTGGGCTCTCTCACCCTAGAGGCCTTCAAGAGGCAGCTGGACAACCATCTGTCAGGGATGCTTTAGGGTGGATTCCTGCACTGAGCAGGGGGTTGGACTCGATGGCCTTGTAGGCCCCTTCCAACTCTGCTATTCTATGATTCTATGATCTCCCAGGGAAGGAATATAAGGGATGGTACCCTGAGTCACATGTATTGCGGAAGAAACCTTTGCAGGCCAGAACCCACTTCGTCAGCTTCACCCGAACTGTTACTCCCAATTAGGAGATCTTCCTAAGTAGGTACAAGGGGGCGGGGGAGGGGGGAAATTGCAGACAAAAGAATCTGAGATCCAAAAGATCCAGTTTGCAACCCCTTAGCCATGCAAACCACAAACACATACATCAGAAGCATTTTTACAGGACTGCTGATGGCTTTGATGGCAATTGTTTTGATTTCAGTATATATATCCTGCAGAATGTCTCATTGTCACAGGCTTTTCTTAATCCTGTTGTTGTTGTACTGCTTTTTGTCTTGCGAGCTGCATCGAGACTGTTTTGCACCCTAAAAGGCAGCGTAAAATGTTTTAACGAAATAATATAAGCACAGCAACCCATCACAACAGCAGGCTAACTTAATTACACTGTTTAATCCTTCCTCGTATGCCTCTGTGTGTGTGTGTATGTGTGTGTGTGTGCACAGATCTACAAGTTGAGGTTAACTCTTCACATGTCTGATGAAGCAAGGCTCTAGTCCACAAAAGCACCTACCACAATAAACATAACTAGCCTTAAGGTGCCACAAGGCTCTTTGTTACTGTTTTGTCAAACGTTTAGGGCCATTTTTCACTTGATACACAGCTAGGACTTTGACGTAGGAAAAAAGGAAAGGAACCTCTCCATAAGTTGGGGAGAAGGAAAGGAACTCCATAAGTTGGGGAGAAGGAAAGGAAAGGAACTCCATAAGGAAAGGAAAGGAACTCCATAAGGAAAGGAAAGGAACTCCATAAGGAAAGGAAAGGAACTCCATAAGTTGGGGAGAAGGAAAGGAAAGGAACCTCTCGTGTAAGCACTGAGTCATTACTGACTCTTGGAGGGATGCCAGCTTTCGCTGACGTTTTCTTGGCAGGCCTTCTAGCGGGGTGGTTTGCCGTTGCCTTCCCCGGCCGGTATTACCTTTCCCCCAGCTAACTGGGTACTCATTTGACCGACCTCGGGAGGATGGAAGGCTGAGTTGACCCGAACCGGCTGCCTGAAACCAGCTTCCGCTGGGATCGAACTCAGGCCGTGGGGAGAGTCTCGGCTGCAGAAACTGCTGCTTTACCGCTCTGCGCCACAACTTTGACATAAATCACGAGAAACTGGCTTAGAGAAAAGGTAAGGAGGGGGACATATTAGGGATGCATAACATTATTCCTGGTGTGGAGAAAGTGAATAAGGAGTTTTGCTTCCTCTCCCCTAATCCTAGAACCCAGTGACCCCGTTCAGACACCACGCTAAGTCACGGTGGTTGAGCATTTTGAGCTGAACATTATGGCTTAGCATGTTATGTGGAACGTTCCTAACCATGGTGGCTACATAACCGTGGTTTAAACACACTCACTAACAACTTGCTGAAAAAGGGTTAGCAGCCTAACCATGGCTTAGCGTTTTGTCTGACCTGTGTGCCTTGCAAACTATCTTAGATGCTGGGGTGTGGACTCTCTACAAGTGCCCAACCATGCCTACTAGGTTGACCATATAGGACAGGGCTCCTGTATCTTTAACAGTTGTATAGAAAAGAGAATTTCATCAGGTGTCATTTGTATATATGGGGAACCTGGTGAAATTCCCTTTTCATCACAACCGTTAAAGCTGCTTAGAATGAACAGATACAAAAGAAGGCAGGGCTGCTGGAGCTTTAACGGTTGTGATGAAGAGGGGATTTCACCAGGTGCTGCATGCATGCAAATGACATCTGCTGAAATTCCCTTTTCTATGCAACTGTTCAAGACACAGGAGCCCTGTCCTCCTTTCCATAGGGTCACCCTACCCCGATGCCAGCCCTGTTTTTAAATCTCATCTTTTCCTTCTGTGCTTCTGCTCCTAGGTGCTTGCCTGAACGGTAAAAATGGCTTTGGCTACGACATCGCCCGGTGATGCCTGCGCCCTGGACTCCAATGGGATTGATGGGAACTCCGCCCGCCTACTGACTCCTCCTCTAACTCCGTACAGGTGGCTGCTGGTCTTTGAAGATGAAGTTAATATCTTCTCCCTTATTTATGCTGCTGGGCACACGTCATTAATTAAAAAGCAAAATTCACAGAGCGGGAGCTGTACTGGATTCACTAATGTCGTGGTGGCGGGAAGGAAGCTTTCGGATCACACAGAGCGCTTCCGGAGGCGTTCAAAAGCCAACAACAGAAAGAAAGTGGCAACAACCCAGCTGGAAGTTAAAACGCTTTTAATTCCTCTTGATTTCAGTGGGAGATTTACAGTGGCCTCCTTCATGTGTTTACTCAGTAGTTAAGCCCTGTTGTATTCAGTGAGGCTTGTTCACAGGTAAATGTGCATAGGATTGCACCTGTCTAGCTGTCCCACAGAAATCAATGGGATTTTAAAATGCTGAATTTGTGGCTGCCAAGCTGTTCTTGAGCTGGTCTAGAGGTTTCTTTGCCTCTCTACCCCACCCCCTCCTCACTTATATTTCCTTGCTAGAATGTAATCAGTAATTTATATTCCTTTGACAACCTTCCTTCCTGCCTCCCTCCCTCCCTGCCTCCAAAGTTGTTGCTTGGTTTTTGCACCATTATTTCTGGCGGGTTGTGTAAACTCAACCGGTTGCTTTGACATGGCCAGTCAGTCTGTCACTTAACAGACACACACACACACACACCCCAATTCCGCTTTAACTTCTTCCACACCTTTGGTTTGAAAACACTCAAAACTCTTTTAATACGTTATCGTCCCCTTCTGACTTCTTTCTTTTTACTGATTCATTTACTTACCTTTTAACCGATGCCCGAAGGTGTTTCCCTGTAACCGTCGGGCTTCACCTAGCTACGCATAAATTAACTTACGGAACTCATCGCTGTTGTGTTTTTGAGACATTGCTGGCGGCTTTTGCAAGAGAAGCCGGTAAACCCTCCAGAAATGTTGGTCTGCAGTTTTCATTAGCCCTAATCAGTATGGCAAATGGTCAGATAATGGGAGGTGTAGTGCAGTACATCTGAAGGACATCAGCTTGTTCTGCCCCTCAGTGGAGGCTGGTGGCTCGGAGGTCAGTGGGGTGGTGCATCCCCTCAGAGTTTCACTCAGAACTCTAAGAGCTTCCTCACACCAGCGTTATACTGTGCAATCACTGCGAATTGCGTGCAAAGGACTCCAAAGTTTTCCACCTTACAATCTGCTTTGACTGTGAAGCACTCCCATGCATCCTGCTTTAATTGTGCTCTAAAAGCAAAAGACTCGCCGTATTTCGATACTACTTTTGGAGCGAATCTTTTGTTGTTCTCCGAGCGGCCACTGGGGGCGCAGGAGGCGGATTTGATATGGTTAAAGTAAAAATTAAACAAAGGCTTACATCTGCGTAAGTTTTAAAGATAAAAACATCAAAATTGGCACAGTAATAGATATTTAGGAGAGCTTTAAGCATACCAAATTTGAAACAGATTGGGTCATCTGTTGCTTTTTAATGATTTTTTACATTTCCCCCCTTAAACCCTTTTCCTTGTATGCAAAGGATCTTAGGAGCGCTGCCGCCCGGGGTTTGATTTGCTAGCAACAAGAACGACAGCTAAACGCTCTTCTGACTGAAACCCAGAGCGGATGCACTGCCCCACTGACCCCAGAGCCACTAGCCTCCAGTGCTACCCCTGATCTCCTGCGACTGGCAACTGCTCTCACACATAGGGCTTTTGTATGACCTGTAGTCAGTTCCTCTTATATTGAAAAGAAAAAAAATGGAACTGACAGGGATTAAACCTGTGACTGTGTGCATACAAAGGATTTCCTCCCCACACTGCGGCCCCAATCCAAATTAGCCCCCCCCCACCTGTTACTTACATTGGAAGAAAAAACTCCCCTGCACTTCAATGGGAGCTCCCCCACCTTACATGTAACCAGCGCGTGGCATGTTATGTGTACCTAAGAAGGTCACTTATTAACATTCTGAACAGTAGTTGGTTTGGGGAGAAGTGTCCTTTGGAGGCCATAGAACCAGCGTACCTACAGAGATTCTGATCTAATTAAAGATTATTCATCTAAGATCATTTTTCGAGCCAGATTTCTTTGGGAGGGAAAGGGGGTATGCTGATACACTGGGGCAAGGTTAGGAACATCAGAAGAGCCCTGCTGCATCAGACAGAGGGTCCATCTAGTCCAGCACTCTGTTCACACAGTGGCCAACCAGCCGTCGGCCAGGGACCCCCCTCCCACCCATGTTCCCCAGCAACTGGTGCACACAGGCTTCCTGCCTCGAATTCTGGAGATAGCACACAGCCATCGGGGCTAGTAGCCATTGATAGCCTTCTCCTACCTTTTTAAACTACAGTAACTAGAAATGGAGCTTCCATGTTGCAAAGCATTATACCTTCAATGTTGGGAAGACAAGCAAGGCATATCAATGCTTGAAGCTTCCAGGCCAGGTAGAACGGAACAGTGGCCAGCCCAACTAATGTGTTTTAACCTTCTGGATTCACAAAGCCAATTCCTTTCCCGTGAAGCCCTTCAAAGCGCTGCTTCTTCAACATCTCTCTCAAATCGTTATGACCCATTAGGGTGGATTCCTGCATTGAGCAGGGGGTTGGACTCGATGGCCTTGTAGGCCCCTTCCAACTCTGCTATTCTATGATTCTACCTGTCTGCAACTCTTCCTGAGACTTACGGCCTCTCCCAGGCCTTCGTCTCTCATCCACGTCGATTGTGAACCGCGGGGTCATGAGCGAGAGGCCCTCGACCCAAATCTGACTCCAAGGGCTATGCGATCTGACCTTCTCATTGCCAAGCCAAAAGAGGGACTGAAAAGAACGGCAGAGACGGCTGCAGCCACAGGACTTGCCTGCGACCCATTTGGGGTGGTTGGGAGTCAGGGGAATTGGGTGCCCGTCACCAAATCAATTCTCGCAGCAGCCCTGGAAGAAAATGAGTTCGGAACTAGGGTCCCTGTCGTTTCTGAGTTCTGTACAAAGCGTTCCCCAACCGGGCACCCCTGCAGATGTGTCAGACTACAACTCCCATCAGCTCCAGCCAGTGGTTGATGGGAACTGTAGCCCAACACATCTGGAGAGGCATGCCTAGTTCACTGTAGGCATTAAACAGCCAGTGCATGAAGAATAATGGTTAAGAGTAGTAGATTAGGATTGTGAAGACCCAGGTTCAAATCCCTACTCAGGTATGAAGCTCGCTGCGTCACCTTGGGCCAGTCGCCATCTTTACATCACAGGATCGTTGCGAGGCTCAAGTGGAGGGGTGTTTATGGGAGAAGAGGACCAGGTGGGCCACCTTGTGTTCCTTCGAAGAAAAGGTGAGAGACAAGTATAATAAATACTCGTCCCAGAAAGAGGTGTTCACAAGGTACCCCTCATTATCAAAGGAACAGGTCGTGATGATGTAATGGTTCATGGAAGCAATTGCACACCTAAACTAGAGATGTCTTTAAACAAAAATGATAATTAGGGTTAACGTTCCTCATCCAAACATGGTGTTGCAGGTGGTGGTGTTTCCATTTGTGCTTTTTTCTTAGGCAAGCGAAACCAGAATTATGCTTCATTCTCACATGCACAAGCCCCCACTAACAAACCACAAAAAAACACAGTTATGCAATGGAATTCACTGCCACAAGATAGTCACCAGATTAGCTTTAAAAGTGGAGAGGGGGGTTGGACAAATTCATGGATGATCTGGCTACTGATGGCTACCAGTAGTCCCAGTGGCTGTATGCTACCTCCAAGATCAGAGTGGCGATCATAGAATCAGAGAGTTGAAAAGGGCCCATAAGGCCATCAAGTCCAACCTATGCAGGAATCCACCCTAAAGCATCCCTGACAGATGTCTGTCCAGCTGCCTCTTGAATGCCTCTAGTGTGGGAGAGCCCACAACCTCCCTAGGTATTAATTAATTAATTAATTAATTAATTACATTTCTATACCGCCCAATAGCCGGAGCTCTCTGGGCGGTTCACAAAAAACTGATTCCATTGTAACTGACTCCATTGTCATACTGTGCTAACAGTCAGGAAGTTTTTCCTGATGTCCAGCTGGAATCTGGCTTCCTGTAACTTGAGCCTGTTATTCCGTGTCCTGCACTCTGGGAGGATTGAGAAGAGATCCTGGCCCTTCTCTGTGGGACAACCTTTCAAGTATTTGAAGAGTGCTGTCATGCCTCCCCTCAATCTTCTCTTCTCCAGGCTAAACATGCCCAGTTCTTTCAGTCTCTCTTCATAGGGCTTTGTTTCCAGACCCCTGATCATCCTGGTTGCCCTCCTCTGAACCCACTCCAGCTTGTCTGCGTCCTTCTTGAATTGTGGAGCCCAGAACTGGACACAATACTCTAGATGAGGCCTAACCAGGGCCGAATAGAGAGGAACCAGGACCTCATGTGATTTGGAAGCTCTACTTCTATTAACGCAGCCCAAAATAGCATTTGCCTTTCTTGCAGCCATATCACACTGTTGGCTCATATTCAGCTTGTGATCCACAATTTCAAGATCCTTCTTGTTTGTAATATTGCTAAGCCAAGTATCCCCCCATCTTGTAACTGTGCCTTTGGTTTCTATTTCCTAGATGTAGAACTTGGCATTTATCCCTGTTAAATTTCATTCTGTTGTTTTCAGCCCAACGCTCCAGCCTGTCAAGATCACTATGTCTGTGGACATCAGTTGCCGGAGAACACAAACAGGAAAGAGCTCATGCACTCGTTGTCCTCCTTGTAGGTTTTCCGTGGGTGGCTGGTTGGCCACTGTGTGAACAGAACGGTGGACGAAGTGGGCCTTCGGTCTAATGCACCTCTTGTGTTCTTAACGAAGACGTGGGGCTTGATATACCTTAATCATTCACAACGCTAAAACACAGCCCACCAGCGAGGTAGCACTGCCTAGAGGGAACTGGTTTTCGACAGCTGTCGGTGGAAGACAGGCCAATAATTCTGTTATTGCAGGAAGGGGGGCACATAAAGGGTGGCTTCTAGCCCCCTCCCCTCCCCTCCCCTCCCCCCACCCTCTGAAGAGGTCCCGAAGGGGGAGGAAGCGACCGTCCCCCGCAGCACCACGCCTTTCTGCTACGGAGACGGAGGAAGAGGCCGGGGACTCGTTTGAGGGTATTTATTAAAAGCACGAAGGTCTTAGGAACATGGATGTGTTGATGCCCCCTTCTCACTCGTCATCTCCCACAGCAAGGATCTCCCCTCTCTCCCCCAAGGAAGAGCACACAGCGGGAGGGCAGGCAAGAGGGTCTCCAACCAGGGAGAGGACGGAAATATCAAGGGGAAATCCCCCAAAGGCAGAAGAGGAGCAGAAGGCCATCTCCCTCCCCCCCCCCAAAATTGGGAATATTTGGCAAAACCACAGTGCCACCCACCCCCCATGAATAAGCACTGCCCTGCCGCCCTAGATCATCTCCCCCAGCAGTCCCACGCCCCCCATAACAGGCGTCGGTTTCCTCTTCTTCAGCCCCGTAGCTAGTTGTCATCCCCACACTATCACTCACTCACTCACTCACTCACTCCATAAATATCTGCATGCAGACGCTGGGTCTGTGTGCTCCGGCCGGCACGCTTGGGAATTCTCTGCGTCTAGCAGACGCTGCCTCTTTTGCGACATCCCTGGCCCATTAAAAAAAAAAAAAAAAGGGGGAAGAAAAAGAAGCAGGTTGAGCGGCCCAAATTCATGCCACCCACGCCTGCCCCACCCCCACCCCCAAATAAATTGGGACGAACGATTCTCTCTCCTCCCCCCCCCCGGCCACTGCTTGCCATTTCCCCCGCCTTGTCCTCCTCAGCGTCACTGAAATACTTCTGCCTTCCTGCCTTCTTCTGCTTTTTCTCTATCCAAAAAAAAAAAAAAAAAAAAAGGGGAGGCAGGCAGGCTTCATCCCTGGCCCAAAATGAGAGATTCCGGCACCCTCTTCCCTTCGGTCAGGCACGGGGTGGGCGGGGGTGGGTGGGGAGGTTGCTACATTGACCCAACTCACGTTCGCCTTGGAATAAGGCACCCATTTCGCCTCTCCTTCCAGGAGTTCAGGTGTTTTACCAACAGAGAGGGAGTATGCCCGAGAAGGCGTGACTGTCTGGCCAACAGTGTCTCCTGGCACACCCGTTTCTCTCTTCTTGCCCTCCCACCCCATAGATTCATAGTTTCCCTTCCCCCTTTCTACCTCCCCACACCAAACTGGCCAAGGCGTAACCCCGCAAGCAGTGGGGGAGTCCACATGATCTCGCTCCTCCATGCCCAGGGTAGTCGCTCTTCCGTGCCCTCCTCACCGGCAGGTGACGGAACAGAGCCGAGAAATGCCCACATTCTTTCGGCTTTTCTCATCAAGTCCCTGCTGTGGGGAGGTGGGTCGGTCCATGATTTTATTACAGCCAGTCCATCCATCCATCTGTCCGTCCGTCCAAGCAAGGCCTTCAGGCACACCCCGGATCCCCCGCCCTCCGCAGGGGTTCGAGTACGTCGGTCCGCAGCGTCCGCCTCAGCGAGGGGGTCGTTCCGCCCCTGCTGCCGCTGCAGGCAAGATGGAGCGATCGGTCAACAGCGCCATGTCCTCACCCTGCCTGGAACTTGTGCCTGTAATGACAGGCTGGAAGGGGCCGTGTGTGTGTGTCTGTGTGTTACCGTCCGCCACATTGCTCTATTTCACATCCTGAAGTTCACGCCAACTCTACTGCTCCTTCTCAGCGCCCTGCAAGAGGCTAGAACAGATCCGGTCCACCGCTCCTGCTCAGTTTACAAGGTCCTTGTCCGCCAGCCCATAATATGCTTCCCCGAACAGGGGATCGGAGTGGTCGAGTCCAGCAGCTCAAGCAGAGGAGTTCGCCATCAACGTGACAGGGAAGAAGGCAACGAGGAGACTTGGAAAGGACCGTACCACCTTCCGGGTGTGTGGCGGGGGGGGGGTAGGGAAGGGGGGGGGAGAGAGTAGGCTAGAATTCTGGTGCCAAACTGAAGATGGCAACGGGCGGGGGCTGGGATCAACTCCGCTCATAGGGCTCCTTGTGGGCGTGGCCAAGTCAAGCCCCACCCCCATTGTTGCAGATCAGCCCTCGTCTCCATGCTTGGCTGTAGCGCGTCTGCTGCCGTCGCTGCCTCTGCTGTCGCCGGTCCTGAGTCCACCGTTGGGATCAGCGCTGCCCTCTTCTGCCCCGGCGGCCCCGTCTCAATGGCTGCCCGTGGGCGTCAGCTGCTCCCAGTCCCACCCTGTAGCTCTCTAGGGCCGGAAGTTGGGGGAAAGAGGTGTTGTCGGGGGGTCACTGTGGGGCGCCCAGCTCCACCGAGAGCCCCTCGAAGGCAATGAGCATGGCCTGGCGCACCCGATCCGTCAGGTCCGGCACGTCTTCAGCACTCAGCCCCTTCGTGGGCATGGGAGGCAGGATCTGGACCGTGCAGCGCCCTGCGGCAGAGAAGATGGGAGCACGCGTTAATATTTACCGAGGCATGCGTTCTGTTCAGCTATTTACCTGCTTCTTGGAAGATAACACGCGGTCGACGTAAATGGATTTTCCGCGCCCTTTTGGCCGCCAAAAGACTGATGCTGCAACACTGGAAGGATCAACACTCACCTCCTGTAATGCAATGGACTGAAGACCTCCCACAATGCAATGGACCAAAGACCCCCCACAATGCAATGGACCAAAGACCTCCCACAATGCAATGGACCGAAGACCTCCCACAATGCAATGGACCGAAGACCTCCCACGATGCAATGGACCGAAGGCCTCCCACAATGCAATAGACCAAAGACCCCCCACAATGCAATGGACCAAAGATCTCCCACAATGCAATGGACCGAAGACCTCCCACAATGCAATAGACCAAAGACCCCCCACAATGCAATGGACTGAAGATCTCCCACAATGCAATGGACCGAAGACCTCCCACGATGCAATGGACCAAAGACCTCCCACGATGCAATGGACCAAAGACCTCCCACAATGCAATGGACCAAAGATCTCCCACAATGCAATGGACCAAAGACCCCCCACAATGCAATGGACCAAAGACCCCCCACAATGCAATGGACCGAAGACCTCCCACAATGCAATGGGCCAAAGACCCCCCACAATGCAATGGACCGAAGACCCCCGACAATGCAATGGACCGAAGACCCCCCACAATGCAATGGACCGAAGACCTCCCACAATGCAATGGACTGAAGACCTCCCACAATGCAATGGACTGAAGACCTCCCACAATGCAACGGACTGAAGACCTTTTTGTGAACCGCCCAGAGAGCTTCGGCTATTGGGCGGTATAAAAATGTAATAAATAAAATAAATAAAATAAGACCTCCCACAATGCAATGGGAGGGGGAGGGGAACGCTGGACTCGCCTGTGGTGAAGCGTCTTTCCTTCTTACTGTAGAAATCCCGATACGATGAGATCACAACTGGGATGAGAGGAACCTGGAGGGAACAGGGGAAGAGAGGAAGGCTAAACACACAAGGGAGGTGGCGGCTGGAAACCCCCATCTCCCCCCTCCCCAAATCACACCCACACCCCTCCAGCTGAAGCATTCCAGTCCTGCCAAAACGCTGCTGAAAACTGGTGGCAAAGCGCTACAGACAGGGGAAAATACGCTATGATGGGACAGGGCTTTCTCAGTTGTGGCACCCTGGCTGTGGAATGCCCTCCCCTTGGAGGCCCGACTGGTGCCGGCACTGGCTTCGTTTCGGCGCCAGGTTAAGGCGTAGCTTTTTAACAAAGCCTTTGACGGCTAAATTCACCAAGCCTGTACATAGTTTTAAATGGTTTTTAACTGTTTTTAAATTCTATACTGGTTTTAGCTTATTCATGGTTTAATGTGTTTTTAGCTGTGTATATTTATTGTTTTGTATTGTCTGTTTGTATGATTTTACCTGAAATGCCGCCCTGAGATCCTTGTGATATAGGGCAGAATGCAAATATGTTTTAAAGAAATAAAGAAATAAATAGTTGCTGAAAGTTGTTTCTCTTTGGGCTAAATTCGGAAACTGTAGTGCTACATAGTGGTTTTCCACAGAACACTGGTGGCAAACTGGTATTCGGTGGGGGGTGGCTGTCACCATTGGCAAGTGGACGGGCAGTCCGTGGAGGAGGCAACCCACCCACCCCCGGCCTCCCACTGGTACCCAAGTCCTGGCACAGGGAAGGTGAGGGCACCCCTTACCTGGGCTTGCACAGCCAAATGGAAGGCACCCCGTTTGAAGGGCAGCATGGAGCCACTGTGATTCCTAGTGCCCTCTGGGAACACCCAGACCCGAACCTACAGAGGCGGACACAGAAAAGGAAGGAGTAAGTCATTGCCTTCAGAGATCGGTGGGTTACACACGTCCCGTTGGAGAGGTCCCTCCCCTGCATGCTCCTCTCCCCGTATGCAGAGAGACTGAAAGAACTGGGCATGTTTAGCCTGGAGAAGAGAAGATTGAGGGGAGACATGATAGCACTCTTCAAATACTTAAAAGGTTGTCACACAGAGGAGGGCCAGGATCTCTTCTTGATCCTCCCAGAGTGCAGGACACGGAATAACGGGCTCAAGTTAAAGGAAGCCAGATTCCAGCCGGACATCAGGAAAAACTTCCTGACTGTTAGAGCAGTACGACAATGGAATCAGTTACCTAGGGAGGTGGTGGGCTCTCCCACCCTACAGGCCTTCAAGAGGCAGCTGGACAACCATCTGTCGGGGATGCTTGAAGGTGGATTCCTGCACTGAGCAGGGGGTTGGACTCGATGGCCTTGTAGGCCCCTTCCAACTCTACCATTCTATGATTCTATTATTCTAGAAGCTGCTGTTTTGGGCTTCTGAGGCACAGCAGCCACGTCTAGGGGAAGTGATATATGGCCGTGTCTAGCAAAACTGGGGCTGCTGCTATTCCTGCCAGGGCTAAGATCTGCGGTAGGCTCCTCCTCTTTGTGTGGTAGGCTTGAAGAAATTAGGATGTGTCACAGGGCTGATTATGTACAGCACTGTGGGTTCCTTGGAGGAAAAAAGGTGGGATATAACTTCCTGATGGTTAGAGCAGTACGACAATGGAACCAGTTACCTAGGGAGGTTGTGGGCTCTCCCACACTAGAGGTCTTCAAGAGGCAGCTGGACAACCATCTGTCAGGGATGCTTTAAGGTAGATTCCTGCATTGAGCAGGGGGTTGGACTCGATGGCCTTGTAGGCCCCTTCCAACTCTGCTATTCTATGATTCTATGATTCTATGACTTCATGGAGATCTGGGTTCCCTTCCTTGCATTTATCAACAAAGTGATGGTGGCCTATAAGCCTCCAACCTCCCAAACCTCACTCTGGAGGGATCTAATTTCTTCGATTCTAAGACGCACTTTCCCCCCCATATAAACATCTCTAAAAACGGGGTGCGTCTTAGAATCGCGGGGGTGTCTTAGTTTTTTTTCTCTCCTGTTGGTGGTACTGAAATTAGTGTGCGTCCTACAATCGATGGCGTCTTACAGTCGAAGAAATACGGTAGTTAAATGAGCGGTGCTGTAAGGACATTCTACTGTTTATGAAATTAAAGTAAGAATGGGAACAGTTTCTTTTTTATAATTTTTGTCTGGATAGCTGACTGTTACTGGATTTGTTGACTATATTTGTTGACCATAAGCTCGTTGTACAATGCACAATAATTAAATAAAACAAAGTTTAGAAGAGAAAAGAAAAAGAATCTAGCAAAATCAGAAGAGCTAAGATAAAAATGGGACCCTGAACTGACTTTGTTACCTATATTTGCAGGTGAAAATATGCCCCTCCCACACAAAGGATAAAAGAGCACCTCTTATCAGCTTAGGTTGATATACCAACTACGCCCTTATCTGGACAGAGATAGCCTAGCTACGGTTATCCATGCTCTGATAACCTCTCGTTTGGATTACTGCAATGCGTTATACGTGGGGCTGCCTTTGAAAACGGTCCGGAAGCTTCAGCTGGTACAAAACAGGGCAGCCCGCCTACTAACAGGGACTGGCCGTCGAGATCACATTACGCCAGTCCTTTTACAACTTCATTGGCTGCCAGTCCAGGTCCGGGCCCGATTCAAAGTGCTGGTATTGACATTTAAAGCCCTAAACGGTTTGGGGCCACGTTATTTGAAGGAACGCCTCCTCCCATATGTACCTGCCCGGACCTTAAGATCATCTTCAGGGGCCCTTCTCCGTGAGCCCCTGCCAAAGGAAGTGAGGCAGGTGGCTACTAGGAGGAGGGCTTTCTCCGCTGTGGCACCCCGGTTGTGGAATGAGCTCCCCAGAGAGGTCCGCCTGACGCCTACACTGTACTGCTTTCGTCGCCAGCTGAAGACCTTTTTATTCTCTCAGTATTTTAACACTTAATTTTATCTTAAATTTAAATTTTACTGTTCTAACTCTGTATTTTAATCTTATATCAATTTTGCTGCGTGGTTTTTATCCTGGTTGCGCTTTTTACACTGTATTTTGTAATTGTGCTTTTAACATGTTGGTTGTTTTGTTATGTTTTTAACTTTTGTGAACCGCCCAGAGAGCTTCGGCTATTGGGCGGTATAAAAATGTAATAAATAAATAAATAAAGGAGCAATTATGTTCATGATGGCAGCGGCCAGGCAAAGAATTGCACAGAATTGGGGCAGGGGTGGCTGGGAGGGAGGGAGGGAGAGGCACCCATGACAACTGCCCAGTGGACTTGCAGACTAAAAAAACCTTACAGCTAAATTAAGGAAACAAAGGACACAAACAGAAACGGACTCATTTACTGCCACACAGTTTTGTTTCATAAGTTATGTAGAGCATAGCGGGGAGGAAAGGCGGCTACCAGTAACACGTGGGGAAAGAAGGGTGGAGGCCCTGAACTTCCAAATCTACGAGCTACCAACTTAAACTGGATGAAATCTAAGGATATAGACATTTTAGCACAGCCTTCCTCAACCTGGGGCGCTCCAGATGTGTTGGACTACAACTCCCAGAATGCCCCAGCCCTGGCTGGGGCATTCTGGGAGATGCAGTCCAACACATCTGGAGCGCCCCTGGTTGAGGAAGGCTGTTTTAGCACATGATCTAATGACGTAACAATGAACTCACGGTTACCTAAATTGTTCTTGTTTTTTTATTATTATTATTATAGCTTTGTATTTAAGAATTCGTTTAATTTATTGGGGTGGGGGATATTTTGAAAAATAAAATAAAATAGAAAGGTGGGAATAAACTGCAAATATTCAGAACAGACCCATCTGCAGGCCTAGAAGGGCTACGGGCCAGCTACTGCCACTTACTAATTCCACCACCAGATCTGATGACAGGGTGTGTGTTTTTTCCTCTTCCCTCCCCATCCCTTTTTCCTTAAGTATCGTGTCTTTTTAGATTGTAAACCTGTGAGCTGAGACGGACTCAGTTCAGACAACACGTTAGTCAACGCAGCGTGAAAACTCCACTCAACGGTGGAGTTTTTAAGAGGTACTCCCCAGACGACATGTTCTAACTCCACTGTTGTGTGACTGGGGGCTACCGTGGAGTTGAATAAAATCCATGGCGATGTTTGACTGACAGTTCCTCTGCCCTCTCTCCTCCCCGGGTCCTCCCGATGGTATCCCATCAGCCATTGCTGCTAAAAAAAAACAATCCCAGCGGCTCTCCTGGAGTGGCACTCGCTCCTTTCACCACTCTTGCCAGGGAACTCTGTAGCCAGTGGAAAAAGTCAACTCAACGGAAAACTCCATGGAGTCCTCCACACAACACGCAACACAACAGTTGTGCAGGAACTCTCCCCTGCACAGCGTGGATATTCTGTGTTTTTTTAAAGAAACTCCACCATGGGGTGGAGTTCTCCCTCCAGACCACACATTTCTCAACAGTGGTGTAAAAACTCCACTGTGGAGTTCTAAAAAGCACTGTTGAGAAACGTGTCATCTGAACTGCATCGCTGCCTTTCAGCTGATTTGATTGGAAGCTGTGCCGGGAGCAGGATAAAAGACGCTTTAAACTAGAAAAGAAAAAGAAAAATTACATTGTCGCTGAGCGGAGTTTCGGGCCAGCACTGCCATGTGAGCGGCATACCTCCTGCCCCTGACTTCTGCACACCGAGGGTGTGGGGCCAGCATCGCTTAATATCAATGGGGCAACCCCTACACGCAAACTGTGGGGGCGTGAGGCCTGCTCGGCACCGCGGCCACCCAGGGGGAGACGCATCCGCTGCGTTAATGGGGCCGGCACCACTGGCAGGCAGCCTCGTGGGGCAGCTCCGAGGCACGCGTCGGGCACCAGGCAGTCAGGCCGGCACAGAAAATGAGATCCAGCCTGAGTGCCTGGTGCAGTCCCTCCTCTAAGCACCCCCTCTCAGAGAGGACCCAGGATGGGCTCCACAATTCAAGAAGGACGCAGACAAGCTGGAGCGTGTTCAGAGGAGAGCAACCAGGATGATCAGGGGTCTGGAAACAAAGCCCTATGAAGAGAGACTGAAAGAACTGGGCCTGTTTAGCCTGGACAAGAGAAGATTGAGGGGAGACATGAGAGCGCTCTTCAAATACTTGAAAGGTTGTCACACAGAGGAGGGCCAGGATCTCTTCTCGATCCTCCCAGAGTGCAGGACACGGAATAACGGGCTCAAGTTAAAGGAAGCCAGATTCCAGCTGGACATCAGGAAAAACTTCCTGACTGTTAGAGCAGTACGACAATGGAATCAGTTACCTAGGGAGGTTGTGGGCTCTCCCATACTAGAGGCCTTCAAGAGGCAGCTGGACAGCCATCTGTCAGGGATGCTTTAGGGTGGATTCCTGTACTGAGCAGGGGGTTGGACTCGATGGCCTTGTAGGCCCCTTCCAACTCTGTTCTTCTATGATTCTATGGACACTGGATGTATTCGGAGCCAAATCCTGCCCTGGGTCAGAGGCAGAGAGGGGAGGCCCCCCTGCACCGCTACGCCCTGTGCCAAAGCTTAACCTGCAACCCCCTCAGGGCGACGGAGGATCCCCCTGTTATTGCCTCAGACTGGAAAAAGAGGCGGAACAATGAACGAACAAACATGGACATTGTGAAAAGCGTATCTGTGCCACCCTCCGGATCAGGTGGCACAGAGCTCACTCAAGAGCTCATTCAACTCGCGTGCGATGCAGGCTTGGTGGGCCTGAGCCAACTCAGAAATGCACGCGGGGGGTTAGGTCTGCATGAGGAGTTCTGAAAGCACCCGTCCCTGCTCCATTAGTATTTTGTTCTGCAGAGAGAGCTTGGGGTGGGCATATTTTATGGATTGATTGTGTATTTAATGTAGGGTGACCATATGAAAAGGAGGACAGGGCTCCTGTATCTTTAACAGTTGTATTGAAAAGGGAATTTAAGCAGGTGTCATTTGTATATATGGAGAACCTGGTGAAATTCCCTCTTCATCGCAACAGTTAAAGCTGCAGGTGCCCTGCCCTCTTTTAAATCTGGTCACTCTAGTATAGCTCCTGCAGCTTTAACTGTGGTGATGAAGAGGGAATTTCCTCCAGGTTCTCCATATATACAAATGACACCTGAAGAAATTCCCTTTTCTATGCAGCTGTTAAAGATACAGGAGCCCTGTCCTCCTTTTCATAGGGTCACCTTATTTAATGTGCATTGATATCATGTTTTTATACTGTTCGTTTTACACTCTGAATGGTTTTAGTTTTTGTGAACCGCCCAGGGAGCTTCAGCTGTTGGGTGGTATAAAATGCAATATATATATATATATATATATATAGAGAGAGAGAGAGAGAGAGAGAGAGAGAGAGAGAGAGAGAGAGAGAGAGAGAGAGAGCATTTCTATACAGCCCAATAGCTGAAGCTCTCTGGCCGGTTCACAAAAATGAAAACCATTCACAGTAGAACACAAACGTGATATAAAATACAATATAAAAGCACAACCAGGATAAAATCAGCAGCGGTGCAGAAATACAAAGTTAAAATACAAATTTAAAAACAGCAAAGTTAAAATCAATTTACAGACTGTTGATTTTGGTACGAACCATTTCACCTCACCCCACCCCCACCTTGCGCATTCCCCCGGGAGGACTGTACCAGTAAATCAGCAGAAACTCCCAACAGGGGGCAACCCTCTAAGAGCCGAACACCACGGCGCACGGTCCAAAGGGCTGTGAAACACTTTTCGGTCTTCGCGCTCTGCATTCCATCCCATATCCCAGGGCTGGGGAACCCGCAGCCCCCCTGGTTACTGTTGGACTCCAACTCCAGTCAGCCCCAACCAGCCCGGTCAATGATGGGAACTGCAGTCCAACATGTGGAGCACCACAAGCCGCCCCCCCCCCCCCCGCCATATACAGCAGGCCTTATGCAGGCGTAATCCCATCTGGGGATACAGCTACATCATTTTAGACCCTGGGCTTTGGGCAGGTGTGGGGGGCTTTAGATGGCCATGGCAGGCAACTCTCTCCCACTACTATACTTTACAACTACTTCTACGCTCTTGATACGTTAGAGGAAAATAAAACAAAAACAACCCTGATTTTTTTTTTTAAAAAAGGAAAGACTTATTCTGAGCATGCAAAAGTGACCTCGGAGAGGAGAGGAAGGGAAGGGGGAGGTTCAGAGGGGGGGGGAGGCAGGAAGGGGGGGGAGGCCGTACCCTTGGGCCTCCCCAGCCGCCTTCCCTCCCGGCTCCACAGACCTCCAGCTAGACAGTGGGGGAAAACCCATCTCACAAAAAGGCAGAGCCGGAAGAAGGTGGCGCCAAAAGTTTGTCTTCGCTCTGCACAGGGTGCCCGTCAGCCTCTGAGCAGGGCCGGCGCTTCCATAGAGGCCAGTTAGGCGGCCGCCTAGAGCGCCAAGGCAAGCACCCTCGGAAGTCGCCCTCCCAGCCTTCCGCCCTGCTCCCCAGCACCCCTGGCTTGGCTTCAGCTGGGCGCCTGCCCGGCAGCCGAAGCCAACCCGGGACACTGGGGGGCGGGGGGCGGGCGGCTCCACGTTCTGACTTCCAGCGCGTGCCGAAAGTCAGAATGTGGAGCTGTCTGACTGCCCCCCTCCCCAGCTTCCTGGCTTGGCTTCGGCTGGTGGCTCCCAGCCACACAAGCCGGGATGCGGGGCGGGGGGAAGGAACGGCTCCACATTCTGACTTCTGGCACGTGCCGAAAGTCAGAACGTGGAGCTGTCTGACTGCCCTCCCCCAGCTTCCTGGCTTGGCTTCAGCTGGCAGCTCCCAGCCAAACCCAAGCCGTGACGCTGGGGGGGGGGGGGGAAGGAACGGCTCCATGTTCTGACTTCCAGCGCATGCCGAAAGTCAGAACGTGGAGCCGTCTGACTGCCCTCCCCCAGCTTCCCGGCTTGGTTTCGGCTGGGGACTCCCAGCCAAAGACAAGCCGGGACGCTTGGGGGGGGGGGGCGAACGGACGGAATTAGAGCTGCCCGCCCACCCCACCGCAGCGTCCCGCCAAGCCAGGAGGACTTCAGGCGAGGGACAGGTAAACTGTCTCCGCCTACCTGGGGGGGGGGGGAATACAGGGTGTGTGTGAAAGCAGCTCACCTTGCCTAGGGCGCAAAAAAGCCTGGCACCGGCCCTGCCTCCAAGAACATACATTTTTACAGTCAAGGTAACAAAAATCAGCCTATGTAATCAGGGACGTGCCTGGCTGTCGGCCCCCACCCTCCGCCTGGTTGTAATAGCTTTTTAAAAACAGGAAGAAAGGGTGACCCCCGGCATGTTCCTGCCAGCCCAGGTGCTGCAGCAGGGCCTCTTTGCCGTGGCCCCATTGCTTGCTGCTCTCAGAGTGGTCCATCCGGGCCCTCCCTTGGCGATGTGGGGCTTTGGAGCTCAGCCCCAAGGCCCAGCATTTGTTGCACAGCCGGCTCCCTCATAGAATAGCAGAGTTGGAAGGGGCCTACAAGGCCATTGAGTCCAACCCCCTGCTCAAGGCAGGAATCTACCTTAAAACATCCCTGACAGATGGTTGTCCAGCTGCCTCTTGAAGGCCTCTAGTGTGGGAGAGCCCACAACCTCCCTAGGTAACTGATTCCATTGTCGCACTGCTCTAGCAGTCAGGAAGTTTTTCCTGATGTCCAGCTGGAATCTGGCTTCCTGTAACTTGAGCCCGTTATTCCGTGTCCTGCACTCTGGGAGGATCGAGAAGAGATCCTGGCCCTCCTCTGTGTGACAACCTTTTAATATTTGAAGAGTGCTCTCATGTCTCCCCTCAATCTTCTCTTCTCCAGGCTAAACATGCCCAGTTCTTTCAGTCTCTCTTCATAGGGCTTTGTTTCTAGACTTCTGATCATCCTGGTTGCCCTCTTCTGAACATGCTCCAGCTTGTCTGCGTCCTTCTTGAATTGTGGAGCCCAGAACTGGACGCAATACTCTAGATGAGGCCTAACCAGGGCCGAATAGAGAGGAACCAGGACTTCACGTGATTTGGAAGCGAGGTACCCTCCCATCTTCTGCTCTCTCAGGAATCCCTACAATCCCGACTGCTTCCCCCCCCCCCCCCGCCCCGGCACCAGCAGGACTCACATCCTCACTCAGCATGGTTTGGGCAGCTTCAGACATGACGCTGATGGCGTCGTCAGTTTTCTTGCGGTTGATAAAGATGATGCCCCCCAGCCAGCAAGCCAGCCCCACGGTGCCCATGTACATCAGCTCCTTCTTGGCGATTGGCACGCACCGGTCCGGCAGCACTTCCATCAACCCTGCAGGGGAACGCGGAGTCAGGGGTGAGGCCTGCCCACTCTGGGCCAGAACACCAGGTGTGCTGGCCTACAACTCCCAGCATGCCCCAGCCAGCCAGGTGTGCCCACACATGGACCGAGGGTCACAGATGAAGCGGGCGTTCTGTTCACGCTCTGCCCCCCAGCCCCCCAGCCCCCCAGCCCGCCCTCCTCCAGCCGTACCGAGCAAATCAAGGGAGCTCTGGTGGTTGGACACGATCACGTAAGGCTCTTTGATGTTGAAGTTCTCCGTCCCCCGCACGTCAATCTTGATCCCGTACAGGTATTTCACATGCAGCATCATGAAACGGATTATCCTGGAGAGACGGAAGGCAGAAGAAGAAGAGAGAGAGAGGAGGAATGGGGAGGAAGCCGGTGAAGCTCAGCCTTCAGCACGTCGTCCCACTGCGCCCCACTGAGGAGAGGAGCGCGGCTTCGCCTTCCTGTCCTGGGATAAGCTGCCGGTCAGATCGCTGGAGGCCCCAGGGAGTCCGGAGCGCTGGGGCGCCCCCTGGTGTCACGCAGCGAGGTTTCCATGTCGAGAAATGTGTGGTGGGTTTAATTCTGGAACCATGAGGGGAATCTACACGTCGTTGTGAGGGCGCTTGCATGCGCCCCCAGAACGACTGTGTAGACCAGTGGTTCTCAACCTTCCTAATGCCGCGACCCTTTAATACAGTTCCTCATGTTGTGGTGACCCCCAACCATAAAATTATTTTCGTTCTTCTCTACACGATCTATTGTCATGGGATGGTTTGCTAATGAAAATAATACATAACAATAGCTGTAATAATACAAAAGATGATACATGACATAGTTCAGTCAATACAGTTTCCTAAACCATCGGAAATATGTGTTTTCCGATGGTCTTAGGCGGCCCATGTGAAAGGGTCATTCGACCCCCAAAGGGGTCCCGACCCACAGGTTGAGAACCGCTGGTGTAGACCGAGAAAGAAGAGGCGGCGGAAGAGGAGGTGGCGGCTGGGGAACCGGCTGCGTCCTTGCCGCTGCTGCCTCCCCGCCAGCCTCCTGCTGCCGGGGTAAGAGCCACCCGGGTCGGAGAGCTCGGCTTCTGCTTCCGCCGAGCTCTCCGGCCTGGGTGGCTCTTACCCCGGCAGCAGGAGGCCGGCGGGGAGGCGGCGGCAAGGACGCGGCCGGTTCCCCAGCTGCCGCCTCCTCCGCCTCTTCTTTCTCGGTCTACACAGTCGTTGTGGGGGCGCACCGGGGGCGCATGTAAGCGCCCTCACAACGACGTGTAGATTCCCTCCATCTCCTCAAAGCTGGCCTGATCATGATCCTCTTTTTAAAGCAGGGTGGGGTGTGTGGAGAAGAAGACGGGCAACTCAGAACTCAACGTTGCTTTTGCTCTCCCCTTTTCTTTGAAAAGGGGTGCAGAAAAGGGCAACCCAAATGAGCAAACGGCTGGAGCAACTGCCGAACCCCCCCCCCATGAGGATTGCTTTGAAAGTGGATTAGACAAATTCATGGAGGCCACTAGTCTTAATCGCTATAGGCTACCTTGAGTACCAAAGGGAGGAGGCCTCTGTCCTCCAGTTGCTGGGGGACATGGGCGGGAGAGTGCCGTCGCCCCCATAGGCTGTGGGTTTCTTACAAGCCGCTGGTCGTCCGCTGTGTGGACAGAACGCTGGACTAGATGGGCCCCTTGGATTGATCCGGCAAAGCTCGTGCTCGGTTCACACACAGGCCAGCCACACAGGCCCACAAAGAGGACACGAGTGTAACCGAAACCTCCGCCCCAGTTCATGTTCCCCAGCAACTGGGACGGACCGAGAGACAATACTGTCTCCGATACTGGAGGCCATGTACAGCCACCGACAGCCTTGAGTTTGTCTCGTCCCCTTGTAAAGCCATCCAAGTTGGTGGCCGTCACATTTTGTGGTCATGAGTTTTGCACAGAGCAAAAGTCCTAGGAAAGTGTTGGCTGCCACCTCCCTCCACCCCAAGGGCACGACTCTGAAGACCACTTGTCTAGTCCCCAAGTTGGTGGTCATCACTGCCGCTTGAGGCAGCCAAATCCACAGTCTGACTAGGCGCCGTGTGAAAACATCTTTCCTTTTGCTGGTCCTGAATCTCCCACTGTTCAGCTTCATCGGATGACCTTTAGGCTCCAGTATTATTAGAGAGGGAGAAAAAAACATGTCCCTATCCACTTTTTCTGTATCAAACGACCTGTGATGAGAGTGATTTGACTCTCTCCTGGGAACTTGCTCGACAGGAGGGAAGACGTAAAAAGGAGGGGGGGAGAGAGAGAGAGAGAGAGAGGGGGGAGCTGACTGATGAGAGAGAAGGGGAGGGTGACAGAGAGAAAGAGAGAGAGAGAGAGAGAGAGAGAGAGAGAGAGAACATGACCAAGATGGAGGAGAGGATAGCACACACACACACACACACACACACACACACAGAATTGGGGTGACACAGAGAGAGAGAGAGAGAGAGAGAGAGAGAGAGAGAGAGAGAGAACAAGAACATGAGGGAGTGACCGAGAGAGACAGAAGGAAGGAAGGGAGAGAGAGAGAGAGAGAGGGGAGCTGACTGATGAGAGAGAAGGGGAGGGTGACAGAGAGAAAGAGAGAGAGAGAGAGAGAGAGAGAGAGAGAGAGAGAGAGAGAGAGAGAGAGAGAACATGACCAAGAGGGAGGAGAGGGTAGCACACACACACACACACACACACACACACACAGAATTGGGGTGACAGAGAGAGAGAGAGAGAGAGAGAGAGAGAGAGAGAGAGAGAGAACAAGAACATGAGGGAGTGACCGAGAGAGACAGAAGGAAGGAAGGGAGAGAGAGAGAGAGAGAGAGAGAGAGAGAGAGAATTGGGGTGACAGAGAGAGAGAAAACATGAGGGAGTGACTGAGAGAGAGGAGGAGGGGTGACTGAGGGAGAGAGAATTGGGGTGACCGAGAGAGAGAATTGGGGAGAGAAAGAGGAGATGAGGGAGTGACCGAGAGAGAGGAGGAAGGGAGAGAGAGAAGGAAGAGAGAGGGAGAGAGAAAGAGAAAGAATTGGGATGACACAGAGAGAGAGAATATGGGGGAGTGACCAAGAGAGAGGATGGGGGAGTGACTGAGAGAGAGAGAGAGAGAGAGAGAGAGAATTGGGGTGACACACACAGAGAGAGAGAGAACATGAGGGATTGACAGAGAGAGAGAGACAGAGGCAGAAGGAGGGGTGGGCAAAAGAGAGAAAAGGAGGGCAGCTGAGAGTGAGAAGGAAGAGTGGCTGAGCCCACCTGTGGTTCTGACCTGGCGAACCCCTGGCCTGCAGTCCCAGCCGTCAACCCACAAGAGAACGGGCCCTTCCACAGATGCAAGGCGTCACTGTACGCCAATGGTGATACAGACGAACGCCCCGGCCACCGCTAAGCCTCCCCCCCACCCCCGCAAAGGCACACTACGCCACACACAGATAACAAAGTTGCAGGCACCTTTTCCTCTGCTGAAGGGGCACAACCCAACCCAACCCGCGCCCGCCCACCCACCCACTCACTCACTCACTTCATATTCTCCACGTTGCGCCCGCGCACGGCGCAGGCAGGGATGACGATGACGGCCAGGAAGAGGATGTAGCCGTTGTAGAACGCCATCTTGCAGAAGTATTTGAAGGTGGTGCTCCATTCGTACAGCAGCGGGACCACCACCAGGAACAGGATGAGAAGCCACTGGCCCAGCGAGATCTCCATGGTCCCTGTTGGGGGACGGAGAGAGGGAGAGAGAAGGCCTGACTGCATTGCGCTGCCTTTCGTAGCCTTGCCAGAGTTGGCAAAAGGGCCTTGTAGACCATAGAATCATAGAATAGCAGAGTTGGAAGGGGCCTACAAGGCCATCGAGTCCAACCCCATGCTCAGTGTAGGAATCCACCCTAAAGCATCCCTGACAGATGGTTGTCCAGCTGCCTCTTGAAGGCCTCTCGTGTGGGAGAGCCCACAACCTCCCTAGGTAACTGATTCCATTGACGTACTGCTCTAACAGAAACTTTTTCCTGATGTCCAGCTGGAATCTGGCTTCCTTTAACTTGAGCCCGTTATTCCGTGTCCTGCACTCTGGGAGGATCGAGAAGAGATCCTGGCCCTCCTCTGTGTGACAACCTTTCAAGTATTTGAAGAGTGCTATCATGTCTCCCCTCAATCTTCTCTTGTCCAGGCTAAACATGCCCAGTTCTTTCAGTCTCTCTTCCTAGGGCTTTGTTTCCAGACCCCTGATCATCCTGGTCGCCCTCCTCTGAACACGCTCCAGCTTGTCTGCATCCTTCTTGAATTGTGGAGGGCCAGGGCCCCCCTAACTTGTATTCCCCTCCCTTTTTTAAAAAAAGAACTTATTTATTTATAATATTTATACACTGCTCCCCACTGAAAATTTCAGAGCCATGTACAAGATAAAATGAAATAAAAACAGAATAAAACACTTTAAAATAGATGTTAAAAGAAGCAAAATGTACAGTGAACTGTGGCTGGTCATAAAGGAGAGGCTTCCTGGAACAATGACGGTTTCAGGAGGCGCCCAAAGGAATACAAAGTTGGCGCCTGCCTGGCCTCCAGAGGCAGGGAATTCCATAGGAGGGGCGCCACCACGCTGAAGGCTCTTCCCCTGGTGGACTCCAATCAGTGGATGGGTCTATGTGGAACCACCAGGAGCAGGCCCTCGGATGACCTCAGTGACCAGACAGGTTGGTAGAGGAGAAGGCAGGTATCCAGGTCCCAAGAATATATGTACTAGATTTGTATGAAATGCATACAACCAACTTTCTAGCAATTCTACATGGGCTTCAACAAAAGTGGACCAAATATCCAACTCAGTTTCCATTGAAGAGGGCGTCTAATATGCCTCTTGTTCAAGGATTGAAAGCGTTGCAAGATCCTCAAACCATTGCATTGTGGGAGGTGAGAGTTGATCCTTCCAGTGTGGCAATGTCAGTCTTTTAGCTGACAAAAGGGCACCGAGCATCCATTTATGCTGACCATCTGTTAATTTCATTCGAGCTGGTGCATATTTTAAAGGAGCACGTACGTCAGCAAATATTAAAGAATGCTCCAGTACAAAATTGTGTAATAACCTCCTCCCAAAAAGAAGCAACTACTGGACACTGCGAAAACATATGTTTAAAAGAAGCATTTATTTATTACGTTTTTTTATTACATTTGTATCCTGCCTTTTTTCCTCCAAGGAACCCAAGGCGGTGTACATAACCCTCCTCCTCTCCATTTTATCCTCACAACAACCACCCTGTGAGGAAGGCTGGGCTGAGAGTCCGTGACTGGCCCAAAGTCACCCAGTGGGTTTCCACGGCCAAATGGGGACTAGAACCCCGATCTCCCGACTCCCAGTCTAACACTTAGCCACTACACCACACTGGCTCTCCCATTCTAATTCCCGAGTGGTGCCCACAGCAGTTTCTCAAATTCCCAAAAGTGCCCACCAGACCTCTGTTGTTTGCCATCTTGTCCGCCCCCTGCCTCGCTGCAGGAAATCCGGAGCTAGAACTTCCACACCAGAATTACTGCCCCTCTGTCAAACCTCTCTTACCATCCAAAAGTTTCTCCTAATCTTCAACCGAATTCTCCCCTCCTGCAGCTTAAGCCTGTTAGATCTAGTACTGCCTTCTGGGGCATCACAGAACAAAGTGAGCTTGCTTCTGGGGCAACAGCCCTACAAGGCTGCCTTAGAATCATAGAAGAGTAGAGTTGGAAGGGGTCTATAAGGCCATCAAGTCCAACCCTCTGCTCAAGGCAGGAATTCACCTTAAAGCATCCCTGACAGGTGGTTGTCCAGCTGCCTCCTGAAGGCCTCGAGGGTTGGAGAGCCCACCACCTCCCTAGGTCATTGGTTCTATTGTCATACTGCTCCAACAGTCAAGATGTTTTTCCTGATGTCCAGCCGGAATCTGGCTTCCTGTAACTTGAGCCCATTATTCCGTGTCCTGCACTCTGGGAGGATCGAGAAGAGATCCTGGCCCTCCTCTGTGGGACAACCTTTTAAGTATTTGAAGAGTGCTATCCTGTCTCCCCTCAATCTTCTCTTCTCCAGGCTAAACATGCCCAGTTCTTTCAGTCTCTCTTCATAGGGTTTTGTTTCCAGACCCCTGATCATCCTGGTTGCCCTCCTCTGAACCCGCTCCAGCTTGTCTGCGTCCTTCTTGAATTGTGGAGCCCAGAACTGGATGCAATACTCTAGACGAGGCCTAACCAGGGCTGAATAGAGGGGGACCAGTACCTCACGCGATTTGGAAGCTATACTTCTATTAATGCAGCCCAAAATAGCCAAAATCCTCCTTATGGAAGAGGGCAAAGGTGCTCTCTTCTATGGGGCAACAGCCCTGCAGGTATCTTGAAGAGTGCCCTCATTTTTCCGGTCTTACTCAAAGACATTTTACAAAACAAACTCCAATCCTGACCATTAAACCCCCAACGTTTAAAACCGAATCATGCTTTCCCCCAAACTGCGTTCTCCAACCTGGCGCTGTCCATGCTGGCTGGGGGATGATGTGCATTGTAGTCCTACTCATCACTAGCCAGGAGACAGCTGCTGCAAGGGATGTGTGAGCTACTGAGTTGTGATGTCCTAATATACTCACAAGTTATTTCAGTAAAAATAGTTTGCAAGCAAATCTTTGAACGTTTAAACCACTTCAGCTGCGCTGATAGATTTCCTGCTTCGAAACCAAACTTCAGTTTGACTACCTTTAGCTACTGGGAGGAAAAACTCACATCTTTCTCCAATATTTACAGAACAGCATGTAAAACTGACATAACATACTATTTTGGTTCCTTTATGAGCTAAATTTATAAGCCATCTTACCACCAAACAGTTCTCAAGACAGCTACACAGGCACAATAAAATATACTAAAATAGGACAGCAATAAAATACAGGTCTCCACCGAGCAGCAGGGGAGGGGAAATCCATATGTTTTCCCCCAATTTAAAATCATAGGGAAAACACACATGGCAGTCACTATGTATACTGGTAGGGCGTTTATATCAATATAAAAGTTGGGAGGGGAAAGGGAGGGGAGGAAAGAGAGAGAGAGAGAGATCGCTCACACTCCACAGGGCCGGCCCTGCCATTAGGCAAAGTGAGGGACCCACCTCAGGCGTCTGATGTTGATAGATGGCAGTGAGGTGCTGGAAGACAGAACTATGCGTACTATGCAGACTGCTCAGGGCCTCCTAAAATAGCTTGCTATTCTCAGGTGTGGCAGTGGAGGATATCGACCCATCACCACCGTTGAAGGAAGATCCATCCATCCATACAATAGTACAGTTGGAATGGGCCTATAAGGCCATCGAGTCCAACCCCTTCCTCAATGCCTAAAGCATCCCTGACAGATGGTTGTCCAGCTGCCTCTTGAAGGCTTCTAGTGTGGGAGAGCCCACAACCTCCCTAGGTAACAGGTTCCATTGTCGTACTGCTCTAACAGACAGGAAGTGTTTCCTGATGTCTAGCCAGGTTCTGGCTTCCTGTCACTTGAGCCCATTAGTCCATGTCCTGCACTCTGGGATGATCGAGAAGAGATCCAATTGCTGCTCTGGTCAGCTTGTGTGCGTGGAATGGGCGGGTGGGGACCATTTTTCCTTTGCCTCCCAGAGTAAAATCTCTTGGGCCGGCCCTGCCATTGTATAGAAGCCAGGAATGGTATTTCCAACCCTGCCAGGATAAGGAGGCAAGGACCTTCCCGTTTCACTTCTCAGGTTGGTACTGTCGTCGCTGGGAAAGCATCCTGAGAGAACAATCTTGGCTTAGTCAAGAGCTTGGTTAGTCTTGGCTGTGCAGAGAGATTTGAACAGGCACATCCAACTCCTAGCACAGGGGTGGAAAACCCCAGGCCCATGGCCCCCCAACACAGCCCACTGGGGGACCCCCCAATGCAGCCCACCTGGGGGACTCCCCAATGCAGCCCACTGGGGGACACCCCAACGCAGCCCGCCTGGGGGACCCCCCAACGCAGCCCGCCTGGGGGACCCCCAACGCAGCCCACTGGGGACCCCCCAACGCAGCCTGCCTGGGGGACCCCCCAACACAGCCCACTGGGGGACCCCCCAACGCAGCCCACTGGGGGACCCCCCAACGCAGCCCGCCTGGGGGACCCCCAACGCAGCCCACTGGGGGACCCCCCAACGCAGCCCACTGGGGGACCCCCCAACGCAGCCCGCCTGGGGGACCCCCAACGCAGCCCACTGGGGGACCCCCCAACGCAGCCCGCCTGGGGGACCCCCCAACGCAGCCCGCCTGGGGGACCCCCAACGCAGCCCGCCTGGGGGACCCCCAACGCAGCCCGCCTGGGGGACCCCCCAACGCAGCCCGCCTGGGGGACCCCCCCAATGCAGCCCGCCTGGAGGACCCCCCCAACGCAGCCCACCTGGCCCCAACGCAGCCCGCCTGGGGGACAAATCCAGATGTGGCCACACACCCTTCCCCCACCCTTTCACCCCCAGCTGTCAATCGTTTGGTGAGCTTGCACAGGTTTTTTCCCCATTCTAAAAGGTGGACATGCCTCCCTGAAGCCATAGTTACCGGCAGTAAGAGCTTCAAGCTAAAATATGCTGGTGTTTTGACTCCGCCCCTTCCCCCTTTGGGCCCTGCCCACTGCTGGAATACAGTCCCAGAGGGCTTGTCTGAAATGGAGTTGGGCCCATGGATTGAAAAAAGCGCAGCGCCCTTGTTCTAACACCTGCTCATGGGAATGATGTGTCCTTCTATCAATAGGCTTTTGCACTTCAGGTGTGGCACATACAGGTAAAGCTGAGCTAGAAGACACCGGTTGCCCGCACAGGGACTCAGAGGAGGTGGCTCCCTGGCCCCCAAGTCACGAAGGAGTTTTATAGGTCTAGACTGCAGCTGCACACGGTTTGCTATCAAAATCCGCCCCCGCCCTTCTCAAGAGAACCCAAAGCCTGCAACCGAAAGATCGGTCCGGATAAGCAACTGTGGAAGTTGGCATAATTTTGCACAATTCATTCCACTATTGCAAGGAGTATATGCAGATCTGGTGAGACAGATTTTAAAGTTTTAGCGATTATAATTTTTAAATGATTTACAATGATGTATATCAATGGATTTTTTTTTAAGAATTAGTCTTTGTTTGATTTAAGCCACTGAGGAAGGTCATACAAGCCGAAACGTGTCTGGCTTCATTTTGAGATCATCGTACACATTTTCTCTCTCTCTTCCATAAGCAACCAGCAAGGAGCGATTCTATCATCTCCACCTTATGGACTATATAATGACCTTTTTCATTCCTACTTAACCAGTGCTGGGCTCTATGAGAATCTGTCATACATAACATTGTACTGCACAGAATTGTTTTCTATTGTTTATTGTATTTTAAATAATTGGGGATCACACCCACAGTTTACATAACATTTGTGCTCGATACTGATAGTTTATTGTATTTTTCTCCCTTTCTCAAAATACTAGAACCCAATGGGGTCATCCCATGAAGCGGATTGGTGGGAGATTCAGGACAAATAAAAGGACTTCTTCACACAGCACATAGTTAAATTATGGAACTCACTACCACAAGATGTGGCGATGGCCACCAATTTGGATGGCTTTAAAAGGGGGTCAGATAAATTCCTGGAGGTGTAGGCTGTCAATGGCTTCTAGTCCTGATGGTTGTGTGCTATCTCCAGTATTTGAGGCAGCCTGTGTGCACCAGTTGCTGGGGAACATCGGTGGGAGGGTGCTGTTGCACAATGTCCTGCTTGTGGGTCCCTGGCCGATGGCTGGTTGGCCACTGTGTGAACAGAGTACTGGAATAGATGGACCCTCGGTCTGATCCAGCATAGCATTTCTTATGTTTTTATGTTCTTAATATTGTTATACCTTTGACTTTTCCTGTACATTGTGCGTCAAGGTACACATACACTCCTCTTTCTTGGTTTGTACATGCAGATCTGACAATGCAATCCCTCTGTCTACTCAGATGTCAGTCCTCCTGATTTTACTAAGGTTTACTCCCAGTTAAGTGGGTATATGCTTTAATTAATTAATTTTGATAATAATAATTATTATTATCATTTGTTACATTTATATCCCACCTTTTCCTCCAAGGAGCCCAATGCGACATACATGATACGCGCCTCCTTTCCATTTTATCCTCACAACAACCCTGTGAGGTAGGTTGACTGGGAGTCGTTGACAGGCCTAAAGTCACCCATGGCCAGGTGGGGACTTGATCTTTAGCCTCCCTAGTCCAACGTTCTAACCACTGCACTGCAGTGGTATGGCTCTGGTATGCTAGCTGGGGGATTATGGGAGTTGTAGTCCAAAATATCTGGAGGGCGCCAGGTTGGACTGGGGTATAGAATCATAGCCTAAAGGATCACAGACACGTAGCACTACATATATTTCCAGACACTTTCTAGCTAACTTTGCTTCACAAACTGGGGAAGAAGAAGGAGGAGGAGGAGGAAGAGGAGGAGGAGGCGGAGGAAGAAGAAACAACAACCCGCCTTTGTTCTTTTCTGCTTCTGCCTGCCCATTATGTTAAGTCAAGCTCAAAGAATGACAAAAGGGTCTAGCAATGGGTGTAGTGTACTCTCTGATATGACTGAGGAGAAAACCCACGGATGCTGGCGGGCTGCCCAGGAGCTGAGAAATTTTGTACAGACGCATCTAGGAATTTGAAGTATTTTTCCAGGCATGATCCCAGTGACCCAGCTGTGCTAGGAGGGGTGGGTGGGTGGGTGGGTGCCTGGTTCTGTGCTCCGTTCTTTTGTGCGGGCTCTCTCTTCTCCATCTCTCGCTCAGGGCCGATCCAGACAACACTTTAAATCTGTGTCTAGCAGCCATGCCTTCCCCCCCCCCTCCCACTTTTCCTCTAGTGTACAAGCAGGGCCACTGACGGGGATTCTGGCATGGAGAGATAGGGCTTCTTAATGATCTGGATTAGGCCCCTGCATCTACTCTAGAGTAAAACAAGAGGAGAGGGGAGATGTAGCTGCTAGGCACAGATTTAAAATCACGTCTTGTTTCGGCCGTTGCACTATTTCCCGTGTGTTATGGTTGAACAGTCTCCTAAGATTATGCAGCTATTTCCCTTCATTTCATTTCAGAAAGGAAAAGAAGAAGCCCAGTGCTTCTAATGCAGCCTTCCTCAACCTGGGGCGCTCCAGATGTGTTGGACTGCATCTCCCAGAATGCCCCAGCCAGCTGGCTGGGGCATTCTGGGAGATGCAGTCCAACACATCTGGAGCGCGCCCCAGGTTGAGGAAGGCTGTTCTAATGCAATGATATAAAAAACAAAACAAACAACCAGGAAGGGGGGGGGAAATAAAGATACAACAATAAAATAAACATTGAAATCCAATGTTATCAGGAGTTCTAACCATTCAATTAACAGACAGAATTCCTCATTTATAACCATTAAGGCAGATTCCTTAAGCACAACCATTTCTAGAAATCAGTGGTTAAGAATACGTGGGCTAGCGCAAGACCTGCTAAACAGGAGACATGTGGTGCAGCATATATATATTTTTATTTCATTTCAAATACTTCTAGGCCACTTCTAAGGGCAAAAGCCCGCCCAGGGCAGCTTACATAAAATCACATACAATAAAAACCTATTCGGTGATAAAACAGCAACAATAAAATCCAGAAACGTCAGCAATAAAACACCTTAGCCCAGACAGTACTGGAGTCTAAAACACAATCACAGCTAAAAAAAACCCCGCAACAGTCCAATAAAACATAATCAGGAAAGGACTAGAGAAAAAAAAAGACTTAAGGGCCTTTCAAAAAGCTTGCAACGATGGGGCAACAAGCAACCAGCCAGGAGTGATTTAAACTACTATTCTATCATCTCCACCTTATGGACTATATAATGAAGTGGGCCACTCCAAAAAAGGCCCTCTCTCATGTACTTGCCTGCCTAACTGCCCTCAAAGGTGGGCAGAAGGGCCTCTTGTTGCTGATTTTACAAGCTGAAATGAGTGACAGTCATGTTTTAAGTAATCAGATCCCAAATGATTTAAGGCTTTATAGATCAAACCCAGCACTTTACATCGGGCTCGGAAACACACCAGCAACCAACGCAACTGATGGCACAGTGTAGGTGTCGTGCAGCTTGACCGCCATTGGGCGGCCGCTTTCTGCACCAGCTGAAGTTTCTGAACAGTCTTCAAAGGCAGACCCACGGACAGTGCATTACAGTAGTCCAGCCTGGACGGAACTATTGCATGGATAACCGAGGCAAGGCCCATCTTCTCCAGATGGGGCCACAATTGGCATACCGGCCGAAGCTGGTAACACACACCCCTGGACACCGCAGCCACCTGAGCTTCCCCAGATAGCGCAGAGTCCAGGGAGGGCCTGTGGTCGAGCACCTGTTTCGTATGCAGAAGGTCCCATGTTCAATTCCCTACATTTCCAGATAGATTAGGGGAAACTTCTACCTGAAACCCCAGAGTGTCAACAGTACTGGGCTAGATGGACGAAGGTATTATTATTATTTTTATTATTATTATTATTATTATTATTATTATTATTATTATTATTGCATTTATATACCACCTTTTTTCCCCTCCAAGGAACTCAAGGCGGTGATCATAATCCTCCTCCTCTCCATTTTATCCTCACAACAACCACCCTGTGAGGTAGGTTGGGCTGAGAGTTTGTGACTGGCCCAAAGTCACCCAGTGGGTTTCCATGGCTGAGTGCGGACTAGAACCCAGATCTCCTGATTCCCAGTCCAACACTTTAGCCACTACACCACACCGGCTCGGTGTCAGGCAGCTTGCTACATTCCTAGGACAACGAAGCCACGCCCTGGGGTCTTTCAGGGGAAGTGCAACCCCCATCTAAGAGTAGTTGGGTTTCCCAACCCCACAGGACCTCCATCTTGCCTGGATTAAGCGTCAGCTCGTTCACCCTCATCCACCCGAAAACCGTCTCCAGACACCAGTTCAAGAGTTCGACAGCTGCCCTGGGGTGCATCCATGGAAATGAGAGGGAGAGCTAAACGTCATCCACATAGGGGTGGCTTTACCACCCAACCATCTGCATGACGTCTCTTCCAGCGGGTTCATGTCGCTGGCTGCATTCCAGTGGTGGGCGAGGCCAAAAAATACCAAGCACGCCAGCCTTGTTTAGTTCAAAGCGAAGCCTTGGGGAAGGCATTTCAAGCTTTTAGATTGGGGAAGGGGGGCTGTGCAAAAGCTAAGAAACCAAAGGTGGTTATCACCTTTAAAGCCCTACTTGGTTTGGGTCCAGGCTACCTGCGGTATCGCCTTCTCCCGTAACAATCTGCCCTGCACACTCAGGTCCTCTGGGAAGAATCTACTTCAGTCAGCAAAGACTAGGCTGACCACCATTACCCAGAGGACCTTCTCTTCCGCTGCTCCCAGACTGTGGAACGGCCTGCCGGAGGAGACTCGTCAACTTGACAGTCTTTTAACATCCAGGAAAGCTATCAAGACTGATCTCTTCCGGCAGGCCTATCCAGGGGGATTTTAGGATGTTTTTAGAATGTTTTGAGGATGTTTTAACAATGTATATTATGTTCTTAATTCAGTTTTATGTGTTTTATATTTACTGTCGTTCAAAATAGAGAGGTGGAAAGAAAGAAATTTTAATTATTATTATTTATTATTATTATTACATGACCAGAGGTCCAGGAAACAGGGGTGTCTCAGTCGGAGAACTTCATTAGGCCGTACTGGAACCCCAGCAGGACTGGATTTGGGCCCCAGGCCTGAGGTGTGACCCCCAGTGCAGCAGGTCAAAAAGAAGAAAAAAAAGGCTTGTGAATAAATCTGCTCTGCTGCAGGAGGTTGAGGTTTTGGGGTGGGCAGGACCAGGCACCCAAAGAGGGCTGCAGGTGTCGGGGAGGCAGGGCAGATCCTTCGCTTGAATGGCACCCGCCTGAATGGCATTGACTTGTATGAGATAGGCGGGAGAAGGCAGGCAAGGCTTCCTGACTTTTCATTTGGACAACGGATAGGAAAATAGGAGCCTGGGAGGCGTGAGAGAGAGAGAACGAAAAAGAACCACCAGCCTCCCATGCATTTGGTGGGAACGTCAGGCAGAGGATCCCCGGCTTTATTCCAGAGATTGTGCAACTCCCGCTTATCACTTCCTGCCTGCCAGCGGCTTCGAGATGTTGCTAACCATCGAGCTGCAGCCTTTAACTGGAAGATCCGGTCCTGGCTCCGGGATCTGAAGGGCCCATGGGCAGGGCACCTTCAGCAGCCCCCCTTCCTGAGCGGGCTGGCCTTCTCAGCGCCATTATCCCCGGGCATTCTTGTTCCTCTTTCTCCTCATGGCTCCCGCTTGCTCTCGCTCGACAGGCAGAGAGCCAGGGAGGAGGTAGGCCTGGGCCAGAGCGAAAGGCAGGGGAACAAGCAATTTGCAATATGAGGGCTTTCTCCGCTGTGGCACCCCGGTTGTCAAACGAGCTCCCCAGAGAGGTCCGCCTGGCGCCTACACTGTACTGCTTTCGTCGCCAGCTGAAGACCTTTTTATTCACTCAGTATTTTAACACTTAATTTTAACTTAAATTTAAATTTTACTGTTTTAACTCTGTATTTTAATCTTATATCAACTTTGCTGTGTGGTTTTATCCTGGTTGCGCTTTTTATACTGTATTTCGTAATTGTGTTTTAACCTGTTGGGTGTTTTATTGTGGTTTTAATTTTTGTGAACCGCCCAGAGAGCTTCGGCTATTGGGCGGTATAAAAATGTAATAAATAAATAAATAAATAAAAATAATATGAGGAATAAGTCTAGGGCAGTGGTTCCCAAAGTGGGCGGTACCGCCCCCTTGGGAGCAGTGGGATTGCATAGGGGGGGGCGTTAAGAGGCAAGGGGGCGGCAGGGGGGCACTCGAGGTGTTCTTTTCCGTACCAGGAGTTTCGGTTACAGAAGGAAATTTTCCAGACATTTGGAAACTGGTATCACTTCCTCAAGCCCATCCATCACATTAAGAATTTACAGAATAGTGAGGTTACTCTACCCTAGTTACTAAATGTGATCTCTAATATTCTTGCTAAATGACGATCAGACTTTGAAAAGATGATCTCACTGGATCAAGTTCATCAATTATGTTTAATTGAATAAACTAAAAAAAAATGTAATTAGATTTTGAATAAATATTAAATTAGTTGTTACTGTTTTGAATTTTATTGTTAGTATCTTTCCTAGTGGGTCGTTGAAAATCGCTATTCTGAATAATTATTTTTATAGTGTAGGGTAGGGGGCACTGGGCATGAATTTGTGGAACCAAAGGGGCGGTTATCTGAAAAAGTTTGGGAACCACTGGTCTAGGGGATTCTGGTCAAGGGGCCCCTTCTAGGGTATGCGCCCCAATGCCCACCCTTGACACCATCCCTGTGGGGGGGTGGGGGTGGAAATCAACTAAGGGCACAACCCTATCCTTCTTTAGATAGGGAGTAAAAGTCCTACAACTCCCATCATTCTCCAGCCAGCATGACTGTTGGGGGAATGCTGGGAGTTGTAGTACTTTATTTTGCTGTCCAAACACACAGGGCTTTTTTTCTGAATAGGATTGTGCCCTCAAGCAGCCTTCCCCAACATGGTGCCCTTTAGATGTGATGAACTACAACTCCCATCATCCCTGACTATTGGCCGTGGAGGCGATTTATTTATTTATTAAATTTATATTCCGCCCCATAGCCGAAGCTCTCTGGACGGTTTACAAAAGTTAAAAACAGTAAACATTTAAAAAAGTATACCAAATTTTAAACCATCAAAAATATAAAAACAACAGTATAGAACAACAGTATCCATTTAAACAACAACAGTTCTGGGGTCCATTAAAAAACAAACCAGCTTAGCATGTGTTGTTAAATGCTGTTAAATGCCTGGGAGAAGAAAAAAGTCTTGACCTGGAGCCGAAAAGGCGTTGGCGCCAGGCGAGCCTCATGGGGGAGCTCATTCCATAATTGGGGGGGCCACCACTGAGAAGGCCCTCTCCTCTCCCTTGTTGCGATGGGAGTTGTGGTCCAGCAAATCTGGAAGGCACAGGATGGGGAAGGCTGAACTGAAGCTTTAATCCATTAATCAAAGAGAATTTTTAAAAATTGGCAAGGCATGGTTAAGAACACACATTTTCTCTCTTCTCTTTTCTCCCCCTCACCCCTTCAACAAAAGGCTATTTGGGTTCTGGGACCTAAATAGTCTAAATAAGGACGGACAAAAAGAAGGTATTCAAGACAGCTGTTCTTTCTAACAAGGAGTGATAAGTGTTGTTTATTCGCCTCCAAGCTACCTAGTTCGAAAGGGCGATTTATGTTGGGGTTTTGGCAACATGCCAAAAATTAAAAAATTAAGCTTAAAAAATTAAGCTGTGAGAAGAAAAACGGCACACAAGGCAGAGATCCTTTAAGGCTGCAGTCCTTTGCACGGCCTTTCCCAACCTGCTGTGCTCCAGCGATGTTGGACTGCAGATTCCATCATCCCCAGCTGGTGTACCCAGGCGTAGTTCCCACAGAAGTCGGTGAGGCTTACTTGCCAGGAGACTGCGCAACCACGAGCTCTATTGCAGGTGCTCCGCAATACATGCGCCCCACTCACCTTCGCCACTGAACTGAGCGGCTTCGAAAAGGCGCGCACCGCGCAAGAGGCGTCAGGATTCCTGGGTTTTCGGAGTGGGGAATTTAATGGGGGCAGAATCGGTACAACAAGCGGCAGCGAGAACCAGGATCCCTGGCTCCTCTTCTCGACGCATGGCTCCCAGGGCAGAACTTTCCAGTTCTGCTTCTGAAGTCGTCAGAGAAATGTGTAGAAATGAGAAGCTGCAGGTTGGAGGGTTAATTGACTTGTCCCATTATGTTCGTTTTAACAGGGGACGCAACAGGAGGCAACAGCCCATCTCGTTTTCTTGTGCAACTCCAGGTACCATCGGCTGCCAGACCTGTTTGATCGAATTCCTGAGCACGGCCTCTGAACCGCAGGGTGACCAGAGTGACAAAAGGGCCTGTCTTTCCATTCAGGCTTTAACAGGGGCCAGGATTTTACAGCCAGACGCAGGAAAGGAAGGCAAGGACATGGAGCCCAAATACTCCACGGTTCAAGTGAGGACTCCTGAGAGGGGTGGGTGGGCAGAGTCACGTGACCTTGGTGGTGCACTCCGGCGAGGCGTGGGTTTAGACAAATGAGCATGTTCAGAGGAGGGCAACCAGGATGATCAGGGGTCTGGAAACAAAGCCCTATGAAGAGAGACTGAAAGAACTGGGCATGTTTAGCCTGGAGAAGAGAAGGCTGAGGGGAGACATGATAGCACTCTTCAAATACTTGAAAGGTTGTCCCACAGAGGAGGGCCAGGATCTCTTCTCGATCCTCCCAGAGTGCAGGACACGGAATAACGGGCTCAAGTTAAAGGAAGCCAGATTCCAGCTGGACATCAGGAAAAACTTCCTGACTGTTAGAGCAGTACAACAATGGAATCAGTTACCTAGGGAGGTTGTGGGCTCTCCCACACTAGAGGCCTTCAAGAGGCAGCTGGACAACCCTCTGTCAGGGATGCTTTAGGGTGGATTCCTGCATTGAGCAGGGGGATGGACTCGATGGCCTTGTAGGCCCCTTCCAACTCTGCTATTCTATGATTCTATGAATGAGGAATCCATCGGCACTCAGACCAAGACGTAACAGACAGAAAGAAAGTATTTCGTGCGATGCCCATTTAAAACTGGCAGACTCCGCCCCAAATGGTGTGGAAATGGTCCCAAGTCCAGACAGTGTTAAAAAGGAAGGATGGGATGAAATGTATTGGGGGGGGGGATAGCACAGCTAGTGCCTATGAACTGAGACAACTAAAACGGAGCCTTCATGATCAGAGGCGGCATAAACTCTGAGTACCTGTTGCCCAAATGCAAAGAATCTGGATGCAAAGACCAAAAAAACAACCCAGGAATGATTAGATGAACTTCCCAGAATTTGGGAAGAGGAGTGTGTGTGTGTGTGTGTGTGTGTGAGAGAGAGAGAGAGAGAGAGAGAGAGAGAGAGAGAGAGAGAGAGAGAGAGAGAGAGAGAGAGAGGAGCACTTCTGGGTGTGGCAGAAACAGAGGACCAATTTAAACATTATCCCAGTGTGTCTCAAGACATCCATTTTCAGGAGTTGGAACAGCATCCTCTAAAACAGCCTTCCTCAACCTGGGGCGCTCCAGATGTGTTGGACTGCATTTCCCAGAATGCCCCAGCAGGCTGGGGCATTCTGGGAGATGCAGTCCAACACATCTGGAGCGCCCCAGGTTGAGGAAGGCTGCTCTAAACGCAAAAACTTCGGAGTACAGGGATTCCAAGCACACTTCAGTCTTACATTGCATTCTCATAGTGCAATTCTTTGTGTGTTTCACTTAGAAGCAAATCTCATTGTATTCGGTCCTCTTATATTATTCCCAGGTAGGGTTCGATAAAAAATGTGTTGGGTTCACATTTTAATGCAAGTGGGGGAAACCAATCTAGCTCTAACATATCAGTCAGAGAAGGAACAGCTGCAGGGAGCTTGTTTTTGCCTTTCCATGCCAGAAAGAACATCTATAAGGATTTTGAAACTACACACTGGTGCCTGCATTTTGCTTTTTTCCTCCTCCCTCCCAATCCCTTTTCCCTTGTGTGTCGTGTCCTTTTGTTTGTAAACTTGAGGGCAAGGCCTGTTCCGTTATTCATCTGTGTAAACTGCTCCGGTTGGGAAATGGCCACGATGGCTGGGGACGATGGAACTTGTAGTCCAACACAAGGGAGGGGAGGGTGGTCTATATTCTCCTTAAAGTGTCATTTTGATATTGTTAATTTTCAAAAGTTGAATATGCCTTCGAAGGGATTTTGTATTCTCTTACTTTGTAACTCGATCTAGGGGTGGGTAGAGAGAAAGGGAAGTATTGTAGAATATTGTATTTTGTAAAACACAATAAAAAAACCTTTTAAAAAAAAAGTGCAGTGCCCAGAACCAGGCACAGTACTCCAGATGGGGCCTGACTAGCACAGAATAAAGTACAACTCTTATTTCTCATAATGTGGAAGTTATGACTCTGTTAATGCAGCCTACAATTGCATTAGCCTTTTTTGCAGCCGCATCACATTACTGTCTCAAGTTCAGCTTGAGATCAACTGGGATCCCCAGATCCTTTTTACATGTGCCGCCCCCGCCAAGCATTGCTGTGCAGACTTAGGTAAGCCACTCGGCTCTTCAGCTCGTCAAAACAAGAGAATGATAACGGCCAACTTAACAGAACTGTTCAGCAATAACAATAGAGAGAACTATAAGGCAGGATTTGGCGTAGAATAATTGTACCAGTCTTCCAACATGGGCAAGGGAGAAAAAGGGGGAAGTTATTACTGAAACACAGACGGCTGTTGCAAACAGGAAGAAAGCTCTGCGGCCACGTAAGCGGCTGGACAACCCAGAGATGAAAAATGCAAAATACCAGTCCTACAACTCCCAACGTTCCTGAGAGCAAATACCAGGAAGTTACCCTGAACCACAGAATTCTGCTGGAGTTATCAACAGGAGCATGAAAATGATCTGTATTTTTTGTTTAAAATATGGATTGCATTTCTCTCCCCTTTTTCATTCAACATATTTATGAATTTCAAATTTCAATTCAATTCCTTTTATTACAGTCAACAGACCAATAAAACATATAAAAACACTTAATAAATATTTAAAATACATGAAATTAAAACAGAGTATGATTACATGAGCCTCCTTAAAGTTCTGTGCTAGAAGCAAGGGAAAATCCTGCCACCATAACTGATCTGGTAATTTATTACCTGACTTGACGTTTAAGTTCTAAACTGGATTATTTTATAGGTTAACTGTAATATTTCCATTTTTTTAATATATTGTTGTCTATTGATATTTTATTTGAAGTAATTGAATGTGCTCTGTATGATGTTGTTGTCGTTAGCTGCTTTGCGCTTCCAAACAGGCTACAAATGAATGGTGATTATGTTGGTATCAACTTTTAAAGCCCTAAATGGCTTGGGGCCAGGTTACCTGAAAGATTGTCTCCTCCCTGCCCAGACCTTACGATCAACTTTAGAGGCCCTCCTCCAAGTGTTCCAGTCAAACGAGGTGAGGCAGGTAGCTACTAAGGAGAGGACCTTTTTGGTGGTGGCATCCCAGTTGTAGAATGCCATCTCCAGAGACCTACATTCTGGTCTTTTCGGCCCCAGGTGAAAACCCTTTTTAAAATTATTTTCTAAGGCTTTTTAGTCCTTCAGTTTTGTTTTTAAAAGTGACATCCTATGCTTGTTAAGACAGAAAGAAGTCCTACAACTCCCAGCATTTCCCGCTGGGGAATTCTGGGAGTTGTAGTACATTTTTTCTGCCTAAACATGCATAGGATGGTGCCTTCGATGTGTTGTGTTTTTAGAACTTTCCCTGCAGCAGGTTTTTACTCCGGTTTTATTCTGCTTTAAATTTTTAAAGGTTTTTATATTATGTTTTACCATGCTGCGTATTAGGGTCTCTCAATTTTTTTTGTGAACCCTCCAGAGAGGTTTGGTTATTGGGTGGTATAGAAAAGTAATAAATAAATGGTGAATATCTCGACAAGCTTCCCCCCCCTTTCCTTTTTAAACACACGAGATAAGCATCTCAAGGCAGTAATTGGGTGTCCTTGAGAGCGCGGATTGGAAGAGATGGCCCAGCATTCCCAGCGCCTGAACGAACAAAGCTGGACTCATAGAATCACAGAATCGTAGAGTGGGAAGGGGCCTATAATGCCATCAAATGCCCCTGCTCAATGCAGGGAAAGGAAGGGAAAGGAACCTCTCGTGCAAGCACTGAGTCATTACTGACTCTTAGAGGGACGCCAGCTTTAGCTGACGTTTTCTTGGCAGGCCTTATAGCGGGGTGGTTTGCTGTTGCCTTCCCCGGCCGTTATTACCCTTCCCCCAGCTAGCTGGGTACTCATTTTACCGACCTCAGGAGGATGGAAGGCTGAGTCAACCCGAGCCGGCTGCCTGAAAACAGCTTCCACTGGGATCGAACTCAGGCCAACCTTAAAGCATCCCTGACAGATGGTTGTCCAGTTGCCTCTTGAAGGCCTCTAGTGTGGGAGAGCCCACAACCTCCCTAGGTCACTGGTTCCATTGTCGTACTGCTCTAACAGTCAGGGAGTTTTTCCTGATGTCCAGCTGGAATCTGGCTTCCTGTCACTTGAGCCCATTATTCCGTGTCCTGTATTCTGGGATGGTCGAGAAGAGATCCTGGCCCTCCTCTGTGTGACAACCTTTCAAGTACTTGAACAGTGCTCACCGGTCTACACCAGTTGCTGGGGAACAGGAGTGGGAGGGTGCTGTTGCATCGTGTCCTGCTTGTGGGACCCTGGCCAGCAGCTGGAAGGCCACTGTGTCAACAGAATGCTGGACTAGATGGACCTTGGTCTGATCCAGCAGGGCTCTTCTTATGTTCTTAATGTATCCCCCAATCCTTAACTCAGAGGCATGCTGCCTTTGATCCTGGAGCAAGAATACAGCCACGATGGCTAGTAAGACGCTGGACTAGGTGGGCCTTTGGACAACAATAACAAAACCCCACATACAGGAGGGTGGTGATGTAGATGTCTGGGCCATTCATGCGCTTCTGCACCTTCTACATCTCCCAAATCCTGCCTGAAGCCCACTTTGACAACGTCAAAGTGTGAACGCTGCAGTAGGGCAACCCAACGCATCTCCTTGATCTAACCCCCACCCCCCAAAACAGCCACTGTCACCAGCACACGCATTTCGCCTTAGATTCAGCTATTTCATTCAGCTGCGCTGGTTCTGTCTGAATACCACGACGTGCCAGCCGTCCCCGCCTGGGCATGCATGAACCCCGAATCAAAGAGGTAATTCAAAAGAGACAACAAGATGATGGTTTATAAGCCAGGGCAAAGCTACAATAAAGGGAAACGCCGTGGCCCCAGGCACCCGGGGAGCATAGCAGATGAAATGGGAACACAAGACGGCATTGTCCAGCCAGCAACCGTTCCTAACAGCATCTGCCTATAGTTAAGAGTGCTGGGTCCACAGTCTGCATGTTACCAGTGCATGGTGTGCGCATCATCATGCACATGGGCCAATCTGCCTGGGCATCATTCCTTAGATGCCTCTCCCACCCTAGAGGCCTTCAAGAGGCAGCTGGACAGCCACCTGTCAGGGATGCTTTAAGGTAGGTTCCTGCAATGAGCAGGGGGTTGGACTCGATGGCCTTATAGGCCCCTTCCAACTCTACGATTCTATGAGATGGAGGGATTCTGAAATGTATGAAGTGGCCCTCAGCTTCAAGACATTGCTTTGTTCTTGGCCAGGGGTGGGCAGAAGGGAGATCTCCAGGTATTTTTTTGGGGGGGGGACTTCAACTCCCAGAAGCCCCTGCCAGTAAGGCCAATGATCAGGAATGCTGGGAGTTGAAGTTCTAAAGCTCTGGAAGTCTGCTCTAGGCCATGGATGTAAGCCCCACCTCTTCTTTTCATCCACAAAGCCTTTTTCACTTCCCCGCAAAAAGCTCCCGCGCTTCACTTCTCCGCAAGCCCCTATCAAAGGAAGTGAGGCAGGTGGCTACCAGGAGGAGGGCCTTCTGTACTGTGGCACCCCGGCTGTGGAATGAGCTCTCTAAGGAGGTTTGCTTGGCACCTACATTATATGCTTTTAGACGCCAGGTGAAGACCTTTTTATTCTCCCAGCATTTTAACAGTCTATAAATAAATTTTAACTTGGTGTTTTAAATTCGTAATTTTGAATCGCTGCTGTTTTTATCTGGTTGAGCTTTTATATTGTATTTTATATTATGGTTTTATACTGTTGTTTTATACTTTGAATGGTTTTAATTTTTGTGAACCACCCAGAGAGCTCCGGCTATTGGGAGGTATAAACATGTAATAAATAAATAAATAAATAAATAAATAAATAAATAAATAAAAATACTTCTACAACAACTTTCGTCACTCTTCTGCAAATTCTTAGGACCTAGCCCAGCCGTCCCCAATCTCGTATCCTCCAAGACAGCAATTCTGGCTTCCAACTTCCCTGAGCCGTTTGTCCCGGCAGGGAGGTTTGAAGATATCCATCAGGACTTTTGCCAAATGCCAGCACAGCATTTACCAGCTCAGGCATGGCTCAATTTGTAGAGGGAAGAAGCCCGTTCCCATTGCAATGCACATAAACACAGACATCGCAGGATAGACACACAGGCCACACACAGGAACCATGGTTTACACACATTTCAGCGAACAATAAAGTTCTCGAGGAGACAAGACTATCATTTGTAGATCTCTGGCTCGGTCACCGATGCAGTATGGGTACCCACGCCTTCTGGCTCTCACACCTATTTCAGGGCAGCACAACCGAATAAACGAAGTATCAAGAGGGCTTCCTGCAAATGGTGAACACTCAAGACACTGCCTTCACGCCAACTTTGTAAAGGGAGGCCAGCGAGAGCCAACCCAGAAAACTCAAGAGCCTCCACTTGGGAGGTTCCACCGCCATTTTGCGTGACCGTTTCCAAACAGAGCGGCCCCAAGAATATCACTTTCTCTCTGCTTTATCCTCCCGAGCTGTAAAACCGGGAATATGGATGTGCGATTCTGGGGTATGAAGAGGCGTACAAATGTTTGGCATGTTGAAAAGTACTTTATAGGTAGGAATAACGTCAGGAATTTTAACTACTGTTAGCAATTGTAATTCCAAATGGCAATAATAAGAATAAGAATAAGAAAACTATGACCACAATTGGAGGTTATGTACTCAATGCTTCCCCAATGTCATAAAAAAACCCAAAACATCAGGTAGCCATGCTGGCCCATTAGGGGGGGAAAATCCAAAATCTACAGTTGGACAACATCTTTGTTACTAGGGTCTCTAATATGGTGCCCGTGGGCACCAATGCACCTGCAAACATCTCTCAAGGTCTCCTCCAGGTTACCTGCCCCTCCTAATTCTTATTTTATTTAAGATTTTAAATATATATTATTTTTTAACTGGGAGGCTGGTATTCTACAAAGCAAAGTGGAGCCCTCCACAGCATAACCCTATTCAGACAGAGATAGCTGAATTTATTTATTTATTTATTTATTTATTTATTTATTACATTTCTATACCGCCCAATAGCCGAAGCTCTCTGGGCGGTTCACAAAAATTAAAACCACAGTAAAACACCCAACAGTTTAAAACACAATTACGAAATACAGTATAAAAAGCGCAACCAGGATAAAACCACACAGCAAAGTTGATATAGGATTAAAATACAGAGTTAAAACAGTAAAATTTAAATTTAAGTTAAAATTAAGTGTTAAAATACTGAGTGAATAAAAAGGTCTTCAGCTGGCGACGAAAGCAGTACAGTGTAGGCGCCAAGCGGACCTCTCTGGGGAGCTCGTTCCACAACCGGGGTGCCACAGCGGAGAATCTCCTCTGTTGGTCCAAATTAGGGACTGGACGCTGCAATCATGCTATGCCGGTGCTTTCAGATCTATACTAACTCCCAGTTTGTTTCCAGGCCCAATTCTAAGCGCTGCTAGGGTGACCTTACGGAAAGGAGGACAGGGTTCCTGTATCTTTAATAGCTGTATTGAAAAGGAAATTCAGGCAGGTGTCCTTTGTATGCATGCAGCACCCGGTGAAATTCCCTCTTCATCACAACAGTTAAAGCGGCCAGAGCCCTGCAAAGCGTGACCAGATGCAAGAGAGGGTAGGACTCCTGCAGCTTTAACTGTTGTGATGAAGAGGGAATTTCACCGGGTGCTGCATGCATACAAAGGACACCTGCCGGAATTCCCTTTTCTATGCAACTGTTAAAGATACAGGAACCCTGTCCTCCTTTCTATACGGTCGCCTTATATTAACCTACCAAGTCCTAAACAAGTTGGGGCCAGGTCATCGGAAGAACTGACTCCTCCCATCTGTCAGGGATGCTTTAGGGTGGATTCCTGCATTGAGCAGGGGGTTGGACTCGATGGCCTTGTAGGCCTCTTCCGACTCTGCTATTCTATGATTCTATACCTGCTTGGACCCGAAGATCATCTGCAGAGGGCCTTCTCCAGGTGTCCATGCCGATGGAGGCAAGTGGCTACTACAGAGAGAGCCTTTTCAGTGGTGGTACCCCGATTGTGCAACGCCCTTGCCAGAAAGGCCGGCCCGGCAGTTACATGGGAGAGATTTGGAGCACCTGGCAAAGACCTTTTTTTTAAATTTCCAAAGGCTTTTTCGTTCTTCAGCTTTAAAAACTGCATTCGTGTATTTTTAGATCTTTTGCATTGCGGCTGGCTTTTCCCCTAGCTTTTACTTTGGTTTTATTCATATTCCGGTTTTCATATTGTATTTCACAAGGGTGGGGGGGGGGGGGACACAAACAGGATTCAGTCCACAGAGCTATTTCGGTGGGGGTGAGAGAGGAAACTTTACAGATCCTCCCTGACCAAAACAGCTTTAGGGAACATTTGGATCTTTGGGCCACCATGTGCTAATGTCAGAGGACAAGTGGAAGTAGGACCACGAAAAATATAAGGGGCGACGGAAAGTAGCCTCAGTCCAAACCTAACCCCACTGTGTTTAGGCTTCAAATCTTTCAGACACCCCTTCCAGGTAAAGAGTATTAAATCAGCATGGATTTTACAGTGCTGTCCCCTACTTCAGGCAAATAATCACAGGCCATTCTAAAAAAAAAAACTGCCTGTGTTCGGACAACACAATAGTCAATGGTGGAGCAATAATTAACTTGACAGTTGTTTATCTAGGGGGTATTTCCCACATGACATGATAGTAATCAACCGTAGGGTGGATTACGATCAGCACTGAGTTGAATATTATTCATCGCCAGCCCTCATTCATCGCCAGCCCTCTCTCCCACCCTCAGTCCTTCTGCTAGTATCCCATCAGCCACCGCTGAGGAAAAATTATCCTGCTGACTGAACTAGAGTGGCAGCTGCCACTTTGACTGTTTTTGCCCTGCGACTCTGTGACCGACAAAATAACCAACAATGGCCGATGAAATAACCAATAGTGCCCACCACACAAAATTCCAGAAATTTTGAAGCCATGGAAAAAAACCAGTTTCCACCCCCCCCCCGTTTTTTTCAGGGGGAAACGGACATTTTCAGAAAAACTGAAATAATGCAACATTAGCACTTTTTACAGATGAAAGTCACTTTGTTGCTTTAGGAACATAAAATGTAATTATGTCCAAGTTGGTTTGGCATAAAATTATTACATTTGGTATAGTAAAAGTACAGTGTATTCAAACAATTATTACAAATTTAATTTACTTTTTTTTAATGTTTCTAATTTTTTGGGTAACAAATGGAGCTACAAGCTCCTGAACTGTTAGGAACATCTGAACTGTAAGGAACCTCTTTGATTCTGCCAATTTATGAGGAGCAGGCCAAAAACAATTTAAAAAAAACGACAAATGCAGGTTGCTTACCTGTAACTGTAGTTCTTCGAGTGGTCATCTGTGCATTCACACTTAATGGGGCTCTGCGCCTGCGCGGAGCCTCAGCCGGACTTTGATAGTTGAGAACTTTTGGGCAGGAACTCCTCCCCCACCGTCGGTGCGTATATATGTGGTGTTCCCGCCCACTCCCTCAGTTCCTCGAGACCGACGTTGGTCCCGGGTTTCGGGAGAAAACCATCATCGGTATTGACAGAGTTACTGACACCGAAGTGGGGACGGTGGGGGGGGTCGTGTGAATGCACAGATGACCACTCGAAGAACTACAGTTACGGGTAAGCAACCTGACTTTCTTCTTCGTGGTCTCTGTGCATCACACTTAATGGGGCGATTAGCAAGCAGACTTACCGGAGGTGGGTAGGTGTCGTTATTGCAGGATGGACGAGAGGACCGCTTTCCCGAAGCGAGTAGCAGATCTTGCCTGGACATCCATCTTATAGTGTTTGATGAATGTAGAATGCGACGACCAGGTTGCTGCTTTGCAAAGGTCAGCGAGGGAATTCCTCTAGCGAATGCTGTAGAGGTTGCCATTCCTCGTGTCGAGTGGGCCTTCACGTTAGCTGGAAGGTCCGTTTTTGGGATCTTATATGCTAGTTGGATTGTTTGTCGAATCCAAGCGGCGATGCGTTGTTTAGACACTGGTTCGCCTCTCTTTGGTTCTCCATAACAGATAAAAAGTTTCTGTGTGGATCTGAAGGCTTGTGTCCCGGCCTTGTAAAAGGCAAGTGCCCTACGCACGTCTAATGAGTGTAATTGTTTTTCTAGGTCGGAGGCCGGATTCGGGAAGAAAATTGGCAGATGTATCGTCTCGTTGACGTGAAAGTCGGATGCGACCTTAGGGAGGATGGAGATGTCCGGGCGCAAGGCTACGGATTCCTTATGGAATATCAGGTAAGGCGAATCGATCCTCAGTGCCGAAAGTTCACTAACTCGTCTGGCTGAGGTGATTGCTACCAGGAATGCCACCTTCCAAGAGAGATATTGTAGGTTGCAGGATGCCATGGGTTCGAAGGGCTGAGAGGTAAGTATCTTTAGGACTAGAGGTAGGTCCCAGGGAGGGGCGCGTTCTCTAAGCGGAGGTGTAAGGTTGTTTAAACCTTTAAGAAAGGATCTTATTAGGGGGTGACAGAATAGTGTATACCCCTCCACAGAAGGGCGAGCGTCCGATATGGCTGCCAAGTACACCTTAACTGATGAGGGTTTAAGTCCCGAGTTAAAAAGTGTTGTTAGGAATTGAAGCACATATGTTATGTGCCCATGGACTGGGTCAAACTTGTGGACGGATGCGAATTGTTGGAAAGCTTTCCATTTGGAGGCGTATGAGCGTCTGGTCGAGGGTCTCTTGGAGGCATCGAGTATTTTTTGGACGTCTGCCGGTATCAGGGGTGTTTGAGTACCCTCCATGCCGTGAGTTTGAGAGTTTTGAGATCTGGGTGGTGAACCCTGTGGTTGGTGTGGGATATGAGGTCTTGTCGGAGTGGTAGGTTGATGTACTGTCCCCTTGCTAGGCGTAGAAGCGTGTGGAACCAGGCCTGGCGTGGCCACCACGGGGCGATGACAATCGCCTCTGTGTTTTCCCTGGTCATCTTCGCCATTACCCTCGTCAAGAGGGGAAATGGGGGAAACAGGTAAAATAGTGTCCCGGACCAGTGAAGGGAGAATGCATCCCCCAGTGATGCATGGTGTTGTCCCCTTGAGCAGAAATTGTCGCAGGCAGCATTCTGTGGGGAGGCGAATAGATCTATGGTGGGTTGTCCCCATTTGAGGAATATGGAGCGACGAATGTCGGTTGCCAGCTCCCATTCGTGGGACGTCTTGGAAGAGCGGCTCAAGGCGTCCGCTAAGGTGTTGTCTACTCCTGCAATGTGTACTGCACTGATGCGAATGTTTCTGGCCATTGCCCAAGTTAGAATATCGGTAGTGAGGTTGACAAGGGCTGGCGAATGCGTGCCCCCTTGTTTGTTCAAGTGCCGGAGGACTGATGTGTTGTCTGTCAGAATTTGTATATATTGATTCTTTATGTCTGGCTCGAATGCTCTCAAGGCTTTCCAGACCGCGAGGAGTTCTAATATGTTGATGTGCAGGCTTGCCTCCGACGTGGACCATAGGCCTTGGGCTTGTAAGTTGTCGCAATGGGCTCCCCATCCCGTGAGGGATGCATCCGTTGTGATGGTTCGCGTGTGAGAGGGTATCAGGAATGGGGTGCCCCGGTTTAGGTTGGATAGGTCCATCCACCATAACAGCGATTGAGCTATTGTCTCTGGAAGGCAAATACGGATCCGACGGCCGTCGGAGGTGAAATCGAAGACCGTTGCTAACCAGAGTTGTATGGGTCTCATCTTGAGTCGTGCCCATTCTACTACGGCTACGGTGGCGGCCATATAGCCTAGAAGCCTTTGGATGGTGTGTGCGGTAGTGTTTCTGTTGTAAAAGAGCGTCGTAGCTAGGGAGAGAAGTTTTATGGCTCTGTCGTTGGGGAGATATGCTCTCCCGTCTCGAGCATTTAGTTGGGCTCCGATGAATTGTATAGTTTGGCAAGGCTGGAGATTGGATTTCTCGAAATTGACGCAAAGGGTGTCTAGAAGTCGAAGGGTATAACTTACATCGGATTGGAGCTTGCGCTTCTCGGTTGCTACGATTAGCCAATCGTCGAGATACGGATAAATTTCGAGGCCTTGGGTTCTGAGAAATGCACATACGGGTGCCATGCATTTTGTGAAAATCCGAGGGGCAGATGACAGGCCGAATGGGAGGACTCTGAATTGGAAAACTTGTGCGCCGATTGCGAAACGAAGGTACTTTCGGTGGTTGGGGTGTATATGGATATGGAAATATGCGTCCTGAAGATCGATGGATGCAAACCATACCCCTTGTCGTAGGAGGGGTAGGATTGATCCTAGCGAATTCATTCTGAATTTCCTGGTCGAGATGAAGTCGTTTAGGGGGCGCAGGTCCAAAATAGGACGAAGTCCTCCATCGCTTTTGGGTACGGCGAAGTACCTGGAGAAAAACCCGTTCTTGAAAGGGTTGGTGGTAACTCTGTCTATTGCTCCCTTTTGGAGAAGAGTGGAAGTCTCCAGTTCGAGGACTTGTGTAGGTGGAGTGATCTTGACGAGTCCTAGGTACGGGAGTTTGTCGAATTCTAGACGGTAACCCTTGGCTATGATATCCAAGACCCATGCGTCTGTTGTTATGGATGCCCACGCTCGATGGAAGGGGGCCAGCCTGTTGCCAAACTTCATGTGATTGTCAAAGATGGCGCCTTTGTGGCGGGTCGGTACGGTTACGAGTCTGGCGCGGTTTTGGCGGCTGGTATTGTTTCCTCTGCTGTTGGGTTTGGTAACGCGGAGTGCGGTCTGAATATTGTTTGTTGTAGTAGGTGTTTTGCTGTCTGAACCACTTCCGTGGTCTGCTAGCACTCTGTGTCGATGGTTGACCGATTCCCATCTTTTTTGCTGTCAACCGAGCCTTTTGAACGGAATCCATCTGGTCATCCGTTTTGGAGTTAAAGAGGCCTTCACCATCGAAGGGAAGTTCCTCTATCCTGGTTCTGGCCTCCGGGGTGAGGCCCGCTGAACGCAACCATGCGTGGCGACGTAGAGCTATGGAGCCGACCATAGACTTGGCGTGACAATCCGTTTGGTGTCGGGCTGTATTTATCTGATGCCGGGAGAGTTTCATCGCTTCGGACTGGAATACTCTTGCGAGTTCCCTTTGAGTTCCCTTCCGGGAGGTAGTCGCAGAGGGATCCCATTTTGTCCCACAAAAAAAGCTGATACCTCGACATCATTGCTCCATAATTAGAGACACGGAGGCCCAGGGCTGCAGTGGAGTAAAGTTTCCTCCCGAGGGCGTCGAGTTTGCGGCCCTCCTTATCTATTGGGGCGCTATGCTTCCTATGAGTCTTGCCCTGTGCCGATTCCACAATTATGGAATTGGGGCGGGGGTGTGAGAAAAGAAAAGATGCATCTTTTTCCTGTACTCTATACATGGATTCGAGACGTCTCGATGCCGACATGATGGTCGCTGGAGTCTCCCATGTTTGGTGAATCGTTTGTAGGAGAGCAGGGAGCAGTGGGACCGAGACTGGTACTGCGGAAGCCGTATAGATTGCGTCATAAACCGGGTCTTTGACTTGCTCCACCTGTTGCTGCGCATCGATGCCCAGACTTTGGGCCATGCGGAGTACTTGGTCTGAGAAGATCCCGAGTTCTTCAGATGGTGATACTCTTCCCTTTGTCTGTACCGTGTCGGTTGGCAACGGTACGGATGGGATGGGTGAAGCAGTTGACGATGAGTCAGATTGATAGTCGTCCTCCGACAGAGGAGAGAGTTGTCTGGTGGTTCTTGGTGGAACCTGATGTCGGGCCGGAGGAAGAGGTAGAGGCCGGTCCCGTGGTGGAGATCTCGACACTCTTCGAGAGGCGACAAGGGATACTCCTCTAGGAGGAACCGATGGAGGTGGTGTGGGGCACCTCAGTCTCGGGGAGGAGGATGGAGGCTCGTAATATCTGCCCTGATATGTAAGGCTTGGACGCTCTGGGTATCCCCTCCAAAAGTCATAGAAGTGATGGCTTGGGGGAGGGTAGTGCTCGTAAAAATGGTCCCAATCCCGATGTGGTGACCTAGAGCGGGCACGGTAAGGATCCTGCTCTCGGTGTGGATAATATTGCCCTCCTCTGTCCCTTGAGTGGGAATGTGAGGGTGACCTGACCGATGGGCTTGCACGGTTGCGAGTCTGCTGCGGGGAATGTCAGTCCCGAGGGGAAGCGACATATGCCGCTTGATTTGACGGTACCGGTTGGTCTGGCGAAGCCTCTCTATTTCGAGTAGCCGAGGCTGGGGTTCGGCTTCGAGGCGGCATGTCCACAATTTCCCCTTCCGATGCTGTCGAGATAGGCTCGATCACCAAGGGTGGCAGTGGAGACCTTATTAGTACTCGGATTGGTGAGTCGAGTAGCGGGGGAGGCGGTGGCGTCGTCTTTGGAGTAGGGTTCCTGCCCTTATCTTTCCTTTTCTTAGGGCGTGCCTCGGCTGGAGGTTTAGGCCTCTTAGTCTTTTTTGCCAGCTTTTTTGCCGCGGTTTGAGCCGTAGAGCCCCCGGAGGTTGGTGGGGCCAATGGCGGATTCATGGAGGTGGATGCAGCGTTTTCGTCGATGGACGCCATGTTGGAAAGGCGACCAGAATCCACGGCCTGTAGGGCTTTTTGCCACAGGAGGGATTTTAGTCTGTCTGCCCTGTTTTTTCCAGCTTGTCTTGAAAAAGACATGCAATACTTGCAAGACTCGACGATGTGTGCCTCTCCAAGGCACAACAGGCAGAGAGAGTGTCCGTCAGAGGGCGGTAGTTTGCTGCCACACCGGCTGCACTTTGAAAACGGGGCCTTCGGGGCCATGCGCCCCAGGTCGCAGTGGGCGACTGCAACCTTTTTAATTTGTCCACTCTTTTCTTGTTTTAATTCTAGGTAATAAGAAGAAGAGAAAAGAAAACGGAGAAGAAGAAGTAGGAGAAGAGGATCTCAGCAGTGGTGAGTATACAGAACTCTAGTCCCGACGAGGCGAAGGCGACGGCGGTCGAAGAGGAACTGAGGGAGTGGGCGGGAACACCACATATATACGCACCGATGGTGGGGGAGGAGTTCCCGCCCAAAAGTTCTCAGCTATCAAAGTCCAACTGAGGCTCCGCGCAGGCGCAGAGCCCCATTAAGTGTGATGCACAGAGACCACGAAGAAGAACAGAAGAAATCATCAGCATAAGTAACAAAGAAAATTATTTATGACTCCGCTAGTCCTCCAGTGTCAAGACATAAAGCCCCCATTCCCATAAAAAGAACTGAGAAAAAGTGGGGGACCAAGATTCAATGAATATGCATGAAATTTAATTAAACTCATTTTCTGAGCTATAGCTATCAGTATCAGTTTCAGCCTCTGCTTCAGTGGCAGTGCTGCCCCCTAGAGGCAGAAATGCCTCTTGCTCTTGCATTTGAGAGTTGCAGTCTCAGTTTGCAAACTAGGACTTGCTTGTCCTCGGGGCACAGACATTGTAATAATCTGATACTGTACAGTTTTTAGAAATCATTTGGAGAAGTAAATATCTGAACACCTTGTGTTAAACACTTTATTCATCATGCTAAAATAAAATATCCCGTAATCCATTTTTTCAATTTTTCAGAGGGGGGGGGGAAGCTTTGGGGAAAAAATGGTTTTTTTCTGAATTTTTCTGGGGTTTTTCAGGCCTTCACATCTCTACACACAACACAATAACCAACGGTGGTTCAAATAGCCAACTCTGCACTGTGTTGGTTCTTTGCGTGGGTTATTCAGGCCAAATAACCAACTCTTGGTTAAAACAAAATCCCTCCACACAACACAATAACAGTGGGTTAAATAATCAACCATCAACTATTTAAACCGCCAAATTACTCAGTCTATGACCCATCTACAGCTATGAACAACGGCCTGGGAAAGGTCATTCCTAAATTAGGAGAGCTCTCTGTCAGTGTTTTACTGATTTGATTTTTATACTGTATTTCGTAATTGTGTTTTTAACCTGTTGTATGTTTTTTGTGGTTTTAATTTTTGTGAACCGCCCAGAAAGCTTCGGCTATTGGGCGGTATAAAAATGTAATAAATAAATAAATAAATAAGTAAATTTGTACCCTGCCTTTCTACCACGAAAATGGCACTCAATGCGGCTTACAATCAGATAACTAAAAGCTTGATTAAAACAGTAATAAATACAATAAAAGCACTATTAAAACAGGACAATTAAAAAGCACTTGACTGCCTTTCGCTTGGTGTTTGAACAGGGCACTCAGACGGTTAGGAACAAGGCATGTGCAGAGGTCACGAAAGTCACACGCACAAGTTCACACCCTTGAAAGTCTCTACCAAGCAATCCGGAAGAACTAACCCCACAGCGGTTTTGCCCTCACCACTACAAAAGTACTACAAACGAGAAGGAGTTGTTGTAGATCACAAGCTGAATATGAGCCAACAGTGCGATATGGCTGCAAAACAGGAAAATGCTATTTTGGGCTGCATTTATAGAAGTATAGCTTCCAAATCACGTGAGGTACTGGTTCCTCTCTATTCGGCACTGATTAGGCCTCATCTAGAGTATTGCGTCCAGTTCTGGGCTCCACAATTCAAGGACGCAAACAAGCTGGAGCATGTTCAGAGGAGGGCAACCAGGATGATCAGGGGTCTGGAAACAAAGCCCTATGAAGAGAGACTGAAAGAACTGGGCATGTTTAGCCTGGAGAAGAGAAGATTGAGGGGAGACATGAGAGCACTCTTCAAATACTTGAAAGGTTGTCACACAGAGGAGGGCCAGGATCTCTTCTCGATCCTCCCAGAGTGCAGGACATGGAATAATGGGCTCAAGTTAGACGAAGCCAGATTCCAGCTGGACATCAGGAAAAACTTCATTATTATTATTATTATTATTATTTATTTATTTATTTATTTATTTATTTATATAGCACCATCAATGTTCCTGCCTGTTAGAGCAGTATGACAATTGAACCAGTTACCTAGAGAGGTTGTGGGCTCTCCCACTCTAGAGGCCTTCAAGAGGCAGCTGGACAACCATCTGTCAGGTATGCTTTAGGGTGGATTCCTGCATTGAGCAGGGGGTTGGACTCGATGGCCTTATAGGCCCCTTCCACTATTCTATGATTCTATGGAACCTCCTGGTTTGCTATAACATTGGTCGTGGTCAGGAACTGGCAGCCCCTTGGCCCCATCCTGCCCCCTGAATGATGCCATGTAAACTCCCAAAGAGAGAAGGGTCCCTGGTCGACAGCTGGTTGGCCGCTGGGTGAACAGAGCACTAGACTAGATGGACCCTCGGTCTGATCCAGCAGGGCTCTTCTTATGTTTTCATGGCAGGTATGATGTAAAACGTGAGCTGGCATTGGCAGTAAGCCATCGGGAGAGGCACAGCCCATCACTCCCCTGCTGCTGGCCCTGGAGCAAAACTCATTGTCAACTCCATCAGGGAGGGGTGTGGGTGTGTGGGAGAAAACCTGTCCTTTAAACCAGGCTTGTAAATATGCAAAGAAAAGATCTTAGCCTGCTTGGGATGAGCAGTGAAAATATAAGAAGAGCCCTGCTGGATCAGTCTAGTTTTCTGTTCGCCCCGCAGCCCGTGGGAAACCTCAAGCAGGACACAAGTGCAACAGCACCCTCCCACCCATGTTCCCCAGCAACTGGTGCACATCAGCATGTGGCCTCTGATCCTTGAGGTAGCACACAGCCATCAGAGCTAGTAGCCATTGATAGCCTTCTCCTCCTCCAGGAATTTATCCAACCCTTTTAAAGCCATCCAAATGGGTGGCCGTCACCATATCTTGTGGTGGTGAATTCTGCTGTGTGAAGAACTTTTTAGCTGTCCTGAATCTCCTACCAATCGGTTTCATGGAATGACCCCTTTGATTTCTAGGATTATGGGAGAGGGAGAATAATGTCTCTCTACCCGCTTTCACCTCACCATGCATAATCTCAGACACTTCTATCACGTCTCCCCTTCCTCGCCTTTTCTCTAAGCCAGTGGTTCCTAAAGTGGGCGGTGGGGTTGCATAGGGGGTGTTAAGAGGCATAGGGGCGGCAGAGGGGAGCGCTAAGAGGCAAAGGGGCGGCAGGGGGGCGCTTGAGGTGGTCTTTTCCAAGAAGCACCTCTCCAGAAGGTCTTAAAACCCAGGGACGTTTTTATGGGAGAAGGTAGTTTGGTCCCAAGAGTCCTTTTCATAGAATCATAGAATAGCAGAGTTGGAAGGGGCCTACAAGGCCATCGAGTCCAACCCCCTGCTCAAGGCAGGAATCCACCCTAAAGCATCCCTGACAGATGCCTGACAGATGTCCAGCTGCCTCTTGAAGGCCTCTAGTGTGGGAGAGCCCACAACCTCCCTAGGTAGCTGATTCCATTGTCGCACTGCTCTAACAGTCAGGAAGTTTTTCCTGATGTCCAGCTGGAATCTGGCTTCCTTTAACTTGAGCCCGTTATTCCGTGTCCTGCACTCTGGGAGGATCGAGAAGAGATCCTGGCCCTCCTCTGTGTGACAACCTTTTAAGTATTTGAAGAGTGCTATCATGTCTCCCCTCAATCTTCTCTTCTCCAGGCTAAACATGCCCAGTTCTTTCAGTCTCTCTTCATAGGTTTGTTTCTAGACCTCTGATCATCCTGGTTGCCCTCTTCTGAACACGCTCCAGCTTGTCTGCGTCCTTCTTGAACTGTGGAGCCCAGAACTGGACGCAATACTCTAGATGAGGCCTAACCAGGGCCGAATAGAGAGGAACCAGTACCTCACGTGATTTAGAAGCTATACTTCTATTAATGCAGCCCCAAATAGCATTTGCCTTTCTTGCAGCCATATCGCACTGTTGGCTCATATTCAGCTTGCAATCTACAACAATTCCAAGATCCTTCTCGTTTGTAGTATTGCTGAGCCAAGTGTCCCCCATCTTGTAACTGTGCATTTGGTTTCTATTCCCTAAATGTAGAACTTGGCATTTATCCCTATTAAATTTCATTCTGTTGTTTTCAGCCCAGCACTCCAGCCTATCAAGATCACTTTGAAGTTTGTTTCTGTCTTCCAGGGTATTAGCTATCCCACCCAATTTGGTGTCATCTGCAAATTTGATCAGCATTCCCTGCACCTCCTCGTCCAAATCATTAATTAAAATGTTGAATTTTAATGGTGAATTGCTATCCTGCTCTATGGAGAGTGGTTCAGAAGCTCCTGGTTGAATTTTCAACATCATATTTGGTGGAATGTGGTTTTAGTGTGGTCTGCCTACTTCTCTCCAATCAAAGAAATCAACTCCAGAATTACAAAACGTGGTGATTTAAGACTCATATTAGTGACTTTAAACCAGACATTGGGAAACTGGTTTCACTTCATCAAGTCCATCTGTCACATTACTCCACCCTAGTTACTAAATGTGATGTCTAATATCCTTGCTTAATGACTATCAAACTGAAAAGATGATATCACTGGATCAAGTTTAGTTGAACAAACTAAAATAAGTTAATTGGATTTTGAATAAACAATCAATTAATTGTTACTGTTTCGAATTTTATTGTTATCTTCCTTAGTGGGTCGTTGAAAACCGCTATTCTGAATAATGATTTTTATGGTGTATGCCTGGGGGGGAGGGGGCACTGGGCATGAGTTTGTGGAACCAAGGGGGCGGTGACCTGAAAAAGTTTGGGAACCACTGCTCTAAGCTAAACAGTCCCAGATGTCATTAACCTTTCCTCATAGGGGAGTTGTTCCAGCCCCTTGATCATTTGGGTCATCCCCTTTTCTGCACTTTTTTTCAAACTTGACAACATCCTTTTTTTTCCCCCCTTCCAGATGTGGTGCCCAGAACTGTACACAGTATCCGAAGTGTAGTTGCATCAGATTTGTAAAAGGGGAACAAGATACTGGCAGTTTTATTTTTGATTCCTTTCCTAAATAAGTGTAATGTAGCACTCCGGCACGGAGGAGGCACGGTGCGTCCATCCTCTGGCAACAGCCCACTTGGCTTCAATGCAGGATGCAGAGGTGGGGCTGAGCACTCTATTCCTTCTTTGCCAGCCCACTCACTTGCCCTCATGCCATTCCTTGTCACCTACGGCAAACAGTCTAGCACTTAAAAACAAGGCTGCTTTATAACCATCTTTTTCAGTTGTTACTAAACCATATTAAAATATACATTATCTTTAGCGAACCCTTTAAGATTATACATGGCCTGAGCTGAACCCCTTGACCAGAACTGAACAGGGGTAGTGGTGGTGGAATTAGAGAGATGCTGGGCCCATATGAAATACCCCAGTTATGACAGTGCCTCTTTCCTTGAGCCTTGTCATTCGTACCTAGCTCACAGCCTTCTGCTATATTTATTTATTTCAAACATGTGTATTCCGCCCTCTATCAAGATATCAGGGTGGCGTACAGATAAAAGCATATAGTATAAAACAATAAATATACACAACTAAAAACAAATTAAACCATGAACCAAGTTAAAACAATATATAATTTAAAAGCAGTAAAACAATTAAAACAGTTAAAACAATGTGCCGTCTTAATGAATTTAACCATTAAAGGCTTTGTTAAAAAGCCATGTTTTTACTTGGTGTCGAAATGAAATCAGTGTTGGTGCCAGTCAAGCCTCCAAGGGGAGGGCATTCCACAGTCCGGGTGCCACCACAGAGAAAGCCCTCTCCCTTGTCCCGTCATAGCGTATGTGTTGCGCTGGTGGGATGCGGAGAAGGGTTCCTCCAACAGATCTCAAGTCTCGGGCAGGCATATATAAGGAGAGGCGCTATATATACCCAGTCGACACCCAATGTCTTCCAAAGAGGCCTTATTGGTCCTTCCACAACCAACCGAGTATCGCCAAAGAACAGCATGTAAGCAGGCCTTCTCAGTGGTGGCACCCACACTCTGGAACGCCTGCCCGCCCTTTGTTGAAGAGGCAGAAAACATGTTGAACTCGTGAAGACTTATTTGTTTACACAGGCTTTCCCTGACTTGCAAATGATTACGACAGTGCTCTGCTTTGTCTTACTTAGCCTTTGGCTGTTCTTATATTGTGTATATATTATATATATACTGTACATATATATAATATAGTATTGGGAACCACTTAAGAGAGTTTAGGGCATTTAGAGCACAATCCTATGAGGATGGCCATCCAGCCATCCAATGCAGCACAGTCCCTCTGCTCCTCCCACTCTGCATTTCAGCTAGATGGGCTTTTTTTGCCCATCTAGCTGAGATGTCAGGAAGCGGGAGGGAAGGGGGCTGGGGAGGCCAGAGGATTCCTCATACGCTGGCCTCTGAATGACCCCATTCCCTCTTCTCCAAAGTTTCCTTTGCAGAGGTTCTCTCCATGCTGGCTGCAAAGGGAAGGGGAGCATGGGCTCCTGGGTCCGATGTTAGCCCGCTGACTCCAACCTCAGATTTCAGGAATCCAAACTATCCTATCGCACCCCCAGACACTGTCTAGGGGGCATAGGATTGCTCTCCCTGTGGTATAAATGTAACGTAAAGAAATAAATAAGAAGGCTTCTATAAGAAAGCTGGCTATCCTATCCACATAGTTGGTCTAATGGGGGAAAAAGTACTCTGAAGCTTTTGGAATAGTCATCTAAACTATCCTGAACTTTTTTCCTCTGGAAAACAAAATGATCAAGGGGCTTGAGCAAACCCAAAATTCACTTTTGGGGCTTCTTAGCTTAGAGGGGGGGGGGAAGTTAGGGCAGTGGAGGGCAAGGGGAACATGTATAAAATTATGTATGGAGAATGAGGGCACGGAGACATTTTTCTCCATCTCTCATAATGCTAGAACCCAGGTTCAGTCTTTGTAAATCGCTCAGGGAGCTTTGGCTATTAGCTGATACAGAAATGTAAGAAAGGAAAGGAAAATGAAACCCATGAAGCTAAATGGTGGGAGATTCAGGACAGATGAATGGAAGAACTTCTTCACATAGCGTGAAGTTAAGCTGTGGCACTCAGTACCACAAGATGCAGCGATGACCACAACTTTGGATGACTTTAAAAGGGGATTAGACCATCAAGAATACAGCTACCAATGGACACTAGTCCTGATGGCTATATGCTACTTCCAGTGTCAGAGGCGATACACCGATGTATACCAGTTGCTGGGGATCATGTGGATTTCGCATTGGGGCAGATAGTTGGCTACTGCGTGAACAGAATTCTGGACTAGGTACAGCTCTGGCCTTATCCAGCACAGCTCTTCTTCGTCATGATCTTATAAAATGTTTTTTTGTCCTAGGTGCAGTAATCTATGCCACACTTAGCTGTATTCTGTTGCTTCCGACGGTGGCGAGGGGGAGAAGTCACTTATTCACCACAAATATAAATCTATCAAGTATGACGTAGCGGTTAGTGCTGTACTGGGACTTGGGAGATCTAGGTTCTAGTCCCCGTTTGGTCATGAAGCTGTCTGGGCGATTCTGAGCCAGTCACTCACTCTCAGCCTAACCTACCTCACAAGGTTGTTGTGAGGATAAAATGGAGTAGAGGACACCATGTAAGCCACACCTAGTCGACACCCAACTTCTTCCAAAGAGGCCTTATTGGTCATTCCACAACCAATAGAGTGTCATAGAATCATAGAATCGCAGAGTTGGAAGGGGCCTACAAGGCCATCGAGTCCAACCCCCTGCTCAATGCAGGAATCCACTCTAAAGCATCCCTGACAGATGGTTGTCCAGCCGAATAACAGCATGTAAGCAGGCCTTCTCAGTGGCGAGAAGAGGAATAAAGGTGGGATATAAACATAATAAATAAATTAGAAATAAATAAATCCAATAATAAGAATTGTAAAGCCCTTGCTCCACAGTTTTCTCCTCTCACCTAACCCTTTCTATATCCCAGAGATGTTGTTCACACTACCTTGTGCAGACACATCTATTTACCAAACAATACAAAATGACCTCTAGTATCCAGGCATTCCTTATTACTAGTAATCTGTCCAATTTTTGCCTCCTCCAATCTAAACTTCCTTCCATGCCCCTTATCATCCCCCCTTTCAAATGATCTCTGAAAGAACCCACCCCACCCCATCTTCATTAATCATTGCGCTGAGCTGCAAACCCCAGTTCAAATTCTGCCTTTTGTCACAAAGTCCCATGCAACTGAATCCTATGCGTTTACCCAGAAGCAGCTTCAGGAGACATAAGATTGCAGCTTCAGGCAAGCGGCTACCTTTCACCCTCAGTCCCACATCTCCAGTGCACAGACAGCAATACATACCTACTTTACAGGGTTGTCATAAGAGTGGCAGAAATACTGTGTATACAAAACACACCATACACTTTTAAAAAATGATAAACAAACGGTGAATTTTGTTAGCACTTTCTCCCCAAACTTGCAGTGCAGCCAAAGCCGCCAATGGTCTACCACCAATGCAACCCCAGATTTTTCTCTTGGCACACGCTAAGGTGCCCTAGCTGTCCCACTTTTTCATTTTATGAACACATTTTGTTGTGAAATAGGTTTCTGCTGGTGCTGAACAATGTGGGTTCAAAGGAGTCATTTAATGCGCTGAGGATCAGATCCTACCTCTGCCTTATACTCAAGTCTTTTGAGCAGGCCTAGTGGTCCTTTGCCAAGTCTCCCAAGGCAGCCATTTTGTGGCGGTGCTGTGGACAGCTTCTCAAATCGCCAAATCTGCACATGCCCCAAAAAGGTTGCCTGGTATGCTGGAAGTTCCTCCCCAAATCTAGCTGGTTTTTGCCAAAGATGCCAAGGTGGAAAGGGATACATGCACAATTCTTTCACTTCAGAAACCTAGAAATTATATCACCCTTCATAGGCATTTAAAACACAACAACCATCTATTCACTTGTCAGAGGGAGGGGGCTACATCTAAGAGCCCTGGACTGAAGTCCCTGTCTAGTTGTGACAGTTGAGACTCAGTTTCATCATCTGTAAGATGGGATCCATATGGGTCTGCCTCACAAGGCTGTTACAAGCATGAAGAAGATAAAACCCTTTGCACTTTGTCGCTCTTAAATCCCCAAGACAAGCAACAACATAGGAATATACACCTTATTTTGAGCTGGTTTGCATGATCACCACAGCCACAGCGGCTGGCAGCGCACACCGGCCACCACTTTTAATATGCAAGCCACGACTGGCAGTTACTGTGGCTTGTCATGTCATGCGAACCAGGGCATTGTGGCTTAAGCAAGGGTTAAACAGCCCTCAGATAACCCTAGAACAAACCATGGGGTGGGCAGGCGTGTGCCTAGCTTGCATATATGCAAGCAGCACCTGGTGCAATCCCCTCTTCATCACAACAGTTAAAGCTGCAGGAGCCCTGCCCACTTTTGCATCTGGTTACTCTAGAGCAGCTTTAACTGTTGTGATGAAGAGGGCATTTCACCAGATGCTGCATGCCTGCAAATGACACCTGCTGAAATTCCCCTTTTCTATACAACTGTTAAAGATACAAGATCCCTGCCCTCCTTTCCATATGGTCACCCTAGTATTATACCCAAGTGCCATCCCAGCTTCCCTAAAACCCTCCCTTCTCCTCCTCTGAACACACTCATCAAGTCATGCCTTCCAATCCTCGGCCATCACAAACACCCCTGGGTGTTCTCCTGTATCGCTACCACCTCTCATCACTCATAGCCCCAATTCCTTTCCCTCCCCTCACTGCAATTATACTTCCCCCCCCCACCTCTCTTCCCCTCCTTCCAAATCATAACTCCCATCACAGGTATCCTTGAAAAACCTTTCCCATGATCCATCCCAAGCCCTGCTTCTTCCCCTCCCCTCTGTGCACTTAACCTATACCTCCAAGCTGTTCCCCAATGAGCATCACCTCCAATTTTTATTTTCCATCACAGGCACCCCCATACTTTTACTTTCCAGGCTTTGACCACTCCAAGGCCCTCCTCCTTCCTCGGAGTTGTGCCTCACAGCTGTCTTCCACCACAAACACCCCATGTTGAACCGATCCGTCACAGGCACCCCTAATTCCCCCCCCCTCAAGCATCCTCCCCAGGCCTCTCGTCTCCCTCCCCGTATTTTTTTAAAAACTCCTACCTTTCCTCCATCACTGTAACACCCCCCCCCATTCTGTCTCCCTTGCCTCTCATTCCTCTCCCCCCCCTTTACTAAAACACCCAGCAGTGGCGCAGCCGGGGTGCATCTCTGGGGCAGCCGTCCAGGGACCCGACCCGACCCACCCCCACCCCCACCTCACCCCACCCCATCCTTCCTAACACAGCAGGGCTGGCTCAGCCCGTGAGAAGTAAGCGAAGTAACGCCATTCAATCCAGATTATCCAAAAATATAATCTAACCGCACCGCTGCTGCCCAACCCCAGCCCTATACCGCCCACCCCCTAAAAACAACCCCTCCCAATTGAACCTCCTAGGGGGCCCTCCTCGACCGACCGACCAACCAACCATCACCCCTTTAATGTGGGCACATTCCCACAACGGCCTTACCTGGATGAAGGGGGGGTTTCCTGAGGCAGTGGGGCTGGGGGGGCTCCTAAAGGCCCCTGCCCGGCTACCCCCTGGGCCTCCAGGACCAGGCCATGATGGTGGAGATAGAGGATGGTGGTGCAGCAGCTGCTGCTTTAGGGATGCGCTGCAGGAGGAGAAAAAAAAAGAGGGAAGGGAGAAAAGGCTAGAGAGGCGGAGAGGGTGGGTTGGAAGGCGAGGGAAGCAGCAGAAGAGGAAGAAGAAGAGGAGGAGGAGGAGGAGGGTCAGGACTCGGATGCTCGAGCTTGGCTGGCTCCTGATGCCTCTACCGGCGCGGGCCACTTCCTCGGGGGTTGGGGGAGAGAGGCAGGAAGTAGGGGGCAGCTGATGGGCAGCCCTGGCCACCAATAGCAGCCGGGCTGCTCCCTCCCTCTTTCCCCCCTCCCTCTCTCCCCCTCCCCACCCCGTGACCACTCTGCTCACTCACCAACACCACCCCGTTTCCTCTGCTGCTGCTGCTGCTGCTTCTCGCGCATTCTCGCTTCTCTCCGCCCCTCCTCCTCTTCCTCCTCCTCCATCCATCCATCCGCTTCCCTTTTGCTGCCATTCATTCATTCATTCGTTCGTTTTCATTCATTCCTGCCATCCATCGGGGTGGGGGGCGTTTTGGGGGGGCCCTTCTGCTGGGGAAAAAGAACACATAAACAAACAAGAGATCGCGTGGTTGTGGTTGCTGCTGTTGTTGTTGTTGTGTGAACGTGTGGATCTGGTTTGCAGACACGTGGAGTTGCGGATAGGAGGAAACCGCACGGCAGTCCGGGGTGCGTGTCTACTCGGAGTAAGCCCTCGTCCTTACTGAGCTTGGAGGGGGCTTACTGCTAGGTAAGTGTGCAGGGTAAAATCCTGCTTGACATGAAGGGGATTTAAGTTACTCGTGACTAATTTAAATGCCATTCATTTCAGTGGGTCTACTCTAGTCATGACTAATATAAGTCCGTTGTCATGTCAATGGGTCCACTCTAAGCACCCACAGCCAGGGTCGCGCCCATACAGCGCCATCCTTCGCGTTAACTCTTCCTTGATGCATCTGATGAAGAGGACAGTATGTCCACGAAAGCTCACGCCATAATAAAATGTGGTGTTTTCTCCCTCTAGTAAATGTGTTTTTTGCCTGGCAGAAGCTTGCTAGGGAAGCGTCTCCGCCACCGAGCTGCACCTGCAAACAGATGCGTGTTCACTCGGCAGTAATTCCTAAGGAGTTCAATGGAGCCTACTCCCCAGTAAGCAGGCATAAGATGGGAACATGAACTGTTATATACCTTTAAACGGTGAATGTCCACCATCTGGAAAACGCTGGCATTTCACATTTGAATGCTGATGATCGCAGCTGGATTTCAAGGATATAAAATACACAGATGTCCCAGTATCTTACAACAGCATTCGCCAACCTGGAACCCTCCAGATGTTTTGAACTAAAACTCCCATCATCCCCAACCAGCAAGGCCAATGGGAGTTGTAGTCCAACACATCAGGACGACACCAGGTTGGGGACAGTTAAACACCATGCAATAAGCTGTTTACTCACTGTAAAATATGTAATAATTTGGACCTCAATTCCTCAATAATCACATAGCAATTCAAGCCTAAAGCCATGCAACTGCATATTCTTCCTCTGTTTATCCATGCCTCTGTTTCAGTCCCTGTAGTCTGCTTGCTTTCTTGTGTATGCCCTTCATTGTGCATATTTCTAAATTGTATATCTCCTTAATTCAGGGATCTATCCTTCACGGAGGATGGCTATCAGTAGTTACTAGTCTTGATGGCTATTGGCTGCTTTGGCTGAGTTCAGAGGACACGCTAATCAACTGGAGGGAGGGGTTAATAGGAACAGAATGGGAAACAACCATTCATTAGCGTGTTGTCCGAACTCAGCTTTTCAGTATCAGAGGCAGTATGTACACCGGTTGCTGTGGAACATGGAAGGGAGGGTGCTGTTGCGCTCATGTCCTACTTGTGGGGAAGAAGATGCAAGGGAGACTGGAGCAGGCAGGGACCATCGGGGCCTGCTTCAGTTGGACCCCCCCCCACAGGGCTAACATCTTCACCTTGTGGGGAAGAAGGAGCTGTTGGTTTGCCCCTCCATTGGGAGATGAGAGGACGGAGCAGGGCCTTCCCACCAGCCTAAACAGTCTCCTTAATTTCTTTTTATTTTCTCCCTCTTCCCTCCCCATCCACTTTTCCTTGTGTGTCACGTCTTTTTTTTTTAGAATGTAAGCCTGAGGGTAGGGACTGTCTTCTTTATTGATACATTGTAAGCCGCTCCGAGAGCCTTTTGGCTGAGGTGTGGGATAAAAATACTCTAAATAAATAAATAATAAATAAATTAGCAGCTGGTTGGCCACTGTGTGGACAGAATGCTGGACTAGATGGACCCTTGGTGTGATCCAGCAGGGCTCTTCTGATGTTCATATGTTATCTTCCCATATATATTTTTGAAATGGATGTGTGTTTTTTACATGGATGGAGTGATATAGCTAAATAAAAATGCCCACGTGCACACACATGCCTGGTGTGTGTGTGTGCACACACATATGTATTAGCTATTTATTCTATTTTAAATTTATTATGTTAGCTGCCTGTAGGAAGATAGGATATAAATATTTTAAATACGATCTGAAGAGAAACCAGAAACGATCTCAACCTATTCTCAAACATTAAATGGGTAAGAAGCTTGGCTTGGACTCTTCCCCCCCCCCCCCCCACAGGGCAAACTGCCATCTTGGCCCTGTGGGGAAGAAGAAGGACCGAGGGGACAGGAGCAGGCAGAAGTAACATCGGGGCCTGCTCCTGCTGGACTCTCTCTCTCTCTCTCTTTCTTTCTCTCTCCTCCCTCCCTCCATCCTTGACTCCTTTTCCTTATGTGTCATGTCTTTATTAGATTGTAAGCCTGAGGGCAGGGACTGTCTTTTTTGCTAAGTGCAAGCCGCTCTGAGAGCCTTTTTTGGCTGAGAAGCGGGGTATAAGTATGATAAATAAATAAATAAATAAAATAATAAATGTGGAACCAGGTATGGAACATGGGCTGCCTAGGGGCCAACTTTTGGTAAATACTTTAAATAAAAAACACCAGGCACGCCTATGCGTGTCTAATCAGAACTTAAAGTGTCACCGAGTTCAACAGGGCTTACTAACGGGTAAGGAGTGTAGCAGTCTTCCTCAACCTGATGCCCTCCAGGGGATTTGCACTACAGCTTTCATCATCCTTGACCATTGACCCTCATGGATGGGGCTGATGGGAATTGTAGTCTGAAACGTCAGAAGGGCACTGGGTTGGGGAAGGCTGGGGTGTAGGATTGTGGCCCCAATTACACACTAGACATAAATCAGGAAATGCAATTACATTCTCACAGCCTGGTTCCTGTACCACGTTTGGTGTTGGAGGCCATTGCAAGCCTGCAGCCACAGAACCGGCTGCTTTACTCCAATCAATACATGCCACCTCGTGCCACCTCACCTTTCCCGACACACATGAGCACACATTTGCTTTATGCCCCTCATTCGACCCTTATGGAGTGCCAGATCAACAATGCTGCACTGGCAGTAGGAAGTCACAACTAGCAGCATTTCCCTGGTTGCGTTCAGACGACACTTTAGTCAATGATGGTTTTAGTAGTCCACCGTCAGTTGAGTGGTCAACGGTTGGTGGTAACTGTGTCGTCTGTTGGGCAAAAAACACTCCATGGTTGACCTTTTCCTGAAAACACACACTGGAGAAACACAGCTGCAGAGTTGACTAGTCACACAACCGCTGGTTAGTGTGTTATCCGAACTGAGCCAGTGGACAAGGGTTGAGTTGACCATCTTGGCTGGCTACAGAGTTCCGTGGCAAGAGTGGCAAAACCGCACCAGCTGCTCTGCTACAGCCGGCACAACTTGCAGAGGCTACTGGGAGAACTGAGGGAGGAGGGAGGGTGGGGAAAGGGGCGGGGGCTGTGCCAGTCAAACGCCAGGTTGACTAGGGCTGAGTTCGGATGACGCGCTAATCAACTAGGGGGGTGTTAATAGGAACAGAATGGGAAGCAACCATTGATTAGCGTGTCATCCGAACTCAGCCTATTAGTCCGCTCAACGCCAGCCCCACCCACCCACAGTTGCGTAGGAACATGTGTATTGTGTAGGGCTGTAAACAACAGAATGAAATTTAATAGGGATAAATGCCAAGTTCTACATCTAGGAAATAGAAACCAAAGGCACAGTTACAAGATGGGGGATACTTGGCTCAGCAATACTACAAACGAGAAGGATCTTGGAATTGTTGTAGATCGCAAGCTGAATATGTGCAATATTCAGTGCGATATGGCTGCAAGAAAGGCAAATGCTATTTGGGGCTGCATTAATAGAAGTATAGCTTCCAAATCGCGTAAGGTACTGATTCCTCTCTATTCGGCCCTGGTTAGGCCTCATCTAGAGTACTGCATCCAGTTCTGGGCTCCACAATTCAAGAAGGATGCAGCCAAGCTGGAGCATGTTCAGAGGAGGGCAACCAGGATGATCAGGGGTCTGGAAACAAAGCCCTATGAGGAGAGACTGAAAGAACTGGGCATGTTTAGCCTGGAGAAGAGAAGATTGAGGGGAGACATGATAGCACTCTTCAAATACTTGAAAGGTTTTCACACAGAGGAGGGCCAGGATCTCTTCTCGATCCTCCCAGAGTGCAGGACACGGAATAACAGGCTCAAGTTAAAGGAAGCCAGATTCCAGCTGGGCATCAGGAAAAACTTCCTGACTTGTTAGAGCAGTGCGACAATGGAATCAGTTACCTAGGGAGGTTGTGGGCTCTCCCACACTAGAGGCAGCTGGACAACAATCTGTCAGGGATGCTTTAGGGTGGATTCCTGCATTGAGCAGGGGGTTGGACTCGATGGCCTTGTAGGCCCCTTCCAACTCTGCTATTCTATGATTCTATAAGTATCCCCTAGATGACTAACTGTGAATTGGCTACTTCCCTCACCATTGACTAAAGTGTTGTCCGAACACAGCATAGAGAGGATGGCGGGGACTATACCTTATGCCCCCCCACATAAACAAATTGGCCCTCAGGGAGGAGGCAAGTGGATTTCAGCAGCACCACTGACTGAGTGAGTGTTTAACCCTTTCCCCAGTGGTGTTTTCCCAATGAAAAGTGCCCTCCCACAACTGCTAATATCTCTGTTAAGCGACTGTATTGTGCCTTTATTCCCACTACCAGGGCCATAGCTAGACCTAAGGTTTATCCCTGGATCGTCCAGGGGTCAAACCTGTTCATCTAGGTGACACAGAGGGGATCCAGTGCTCAGGCAGAGGCGAACCATGGATGATCCCAGGATAATCCTTAGGTCTAGCTGTGGCCCAAGTTTAGAGGATGACTGAGATTGGGAAATGAACATGGAGCAAGAAGGTTAAAAACATCTCTCAAGTGATATCAGGAGATTTAGGGCGTGATTTTATGCATGTTCAGACAGAAAAAGGCTCTACAACTCCTAGCATGCCCTGGCCATACTGGCTGGGAGTTCTATGGATTTTTCTGTCTAAACATGCATAGGATTGAACCATTAATCATACGTCTTCCATGTTGTATGTAATTTGGACCTCGGTCTATTGAACCAGGGGTTGGCAACTTTGGGAGGTCCAGGGGGCACTTTCATCCTCTGGACCCCCACCCCATGGGCCACACTCTGCAGGACATCCTGAGGGGGGAACAGTTTTTAAATCGGTGGCAAACCACAAAAATGATGGAAAATGGTGTATAAAGAGATAAACGAAATAACTGGAATGGTTAGAAGAAACACCAAGTGTAGCATTGTTATCAATGTATGGAAAACTTAAATGTAATCAAATGAGAATAGAATTAATAACAAACTTGTTAACAGCTACAAGGTTAATGATATTTAAAAAGAAAGGAAAAAAGGACCAAAAATGGTTAAAAGATAATAGAGAATGCAGAGGAAATTCCAAATTTGAGTTGATTTTAGAAAAAGAAAAAGAAGAAAATAAACTGATAAAAGGATTAATGAGTGAAATATATAAAATATTAGTGGAAATGGAAAGTCAAGAAGATTTTGTTAGGATGGTATGGGAAACAGATTTGAAAGAGAGAATAGAGCAACAGAACTGGGGGAGGATATGGAAACAATGACTGTTGAAAAACATGTCTGTAAGGATAAAAGAAAATTATTAGAAGATAGTATGGAGGTGGTACTTAACTCCTGTAAAATTAAATTTAGTTAATAAGGAGAACTCGACACTTCGTTGGAGAGGATGTCAGGAGAAAGAAACATATATCCATATGTGGTGGAATTGTGAATATGTACAAAAATGATGGGAAATGGTGTATAAAGGGATAAACGAAATAACTGGAATGAAGTTAGAAGAAACACCTAGTGTAGCGTTGTTAGCAATGTATGGAAAACTTAAATGTAATCTAAATCGGTGGCAAAACACTATATACTACTGAAAGAATCAAATTTAGCTCATTTGCAAATTACATCTGCCCCTTTTGGTGCTCCATAGCCGCTACAGAGTGTGAACCGCCCAGAGAGCTTTGACTACGGGGTGGTATAAAAATGTAATAGATAAGTAAATTAAGTGGTCAAATCTAGTTTGCAAAAACACTACATTTGACCCTTTTTGTGTTTCATAGTGCAAAAAGCATCTTCCTTTTTCTGCCACAAATTTGGCCGTGGGGTCCACATGTGGTCCATGGGCTGCATGTTGCTCACCCCTGATCTGATCTGGTCTGGCCTTCCCCAACGTGCTGCCCACCAGATACTTCAGATCTTTACCTCCCCACAACTCCAGCCAGCATGGCCAATGGTCAGGAATGCTGGGAGTTGTCGTCTAAAACGTCTAGGGGGCACTAGATTGGAGAAACGTTGCTCTAGGCTTAGCCACCGCTTCCTCTTGCCCCCTTGTCTCCTCAGCAGTGCTCTTAGGATACCTGTCTCCCTTTCATACTGTATAGCCCTCCTGACCATAGGTGCTGCAAAATTTCTTTAGAGCCCACAGATTAGCCCCTTCTAGTCTCAATTCCCTGACCCTCTATCATTTTCCTACAGCCTTCTACCCATTTCCTTGGTTTTCTCTTTCTCAGCCCGTTCCCTACACTGCACCATTCCTTCAGCATGCTTGCCCATGGCCTCCTGCCCCTTAGGTTCCCACATCTAAGGTCCTCCTCTGAGTGCCTACTCTGAGGAAAGCTCAGAGGATGGCAACAATGGAGAGGGCCTTCTCAGTGGTGGCCCCCCAATTGTGGAATGATCTCCCTGACGAGGCCCACCTGGCGCCAACATTGTTATCTTTTCGGCACCAGATCAAGACTTTTCTCCCAGGCATTTAACAGCATATGCTGAGTTTGAAATTGACTCTGGATCTGCTGAGAGTTTATAGTTGTTTTAAGTGTGTGTGTGTGTGTGTGCATAATTTTTTTAAAAAATTGTGCTTTTATGGTTTTAAATTTTGTATATTGATTTTTAATGTTCAATGTTTTTAATCTCTGTAAACTGCCTATGGAGCAGTATATAAATGTAATAAATCATCATCGGATTTGAGTGCTTCCTAGGTTGGCTGCTAATCTAGTGGCAAAAAAGAGAGAAAACCCATCACTAAAGTAGAGGTCAGAAGAAGCACAATTTTGCATAAAATGTACATGTGCTAATTCATATGTATAGATGCAAATGTAGAAATAATGACTATCATTTAAATATATCTCATCATAGTGGAGAAGGCTATGATCCAGTGACGTGTGCACCTGCTCAGTCTAGCTGTGCAGGTACTGACTGTTGATAGCCAGTCTCAAGGCCTCTGCTGTTCTCTCTTCTTATGATGCTTTATCTTTAAACTGAACTTGGACTAGACATTCCTTCAAATAGAGGATTGCCCTCTGATAGCCCTCCAAATAAAGGCGTGCTTTCCGAAAAGTAGGATACATGACCACCACTTCTTCCCAATCCACAGCCTGAATCTTTGTAGGATTGTACAACTTATTAGATTGTAAGCCTATGCGGCAGGGTCTTGCTATTTACTAGGGGTGTGCACGGACCCCCCGCTCCGCTTCACTTGCAGATCCGCCATTTTCCGGATCGGGCCGCTCCGCCCCGCCCCCGCTCCGCCCACTTCCGCTCCGCTCTGCCCGGAGCTCCGGATCCGGATCCGGAGCTCCGTTTTCCCCCCCCCCATAGGCTTGCATTGAAAGCTAAAAAATTATACAACTTTTTTTCTGTTCAAGTTAGAAACCTCATGTTTGGCACCATGACACCTCATGGGGATATACACACGCACGCCAAGTTTCAAAGCAATCCCATCATCCCCTGATTTTTGGCGAATTTTTGAAAATCGGGCACCCCACACACAACATCCCTGCGAGGTGGGCGGGGAGGAGGGAGGGAAGGCAGGCAGGCATGCAGCTGGCATTTCTGGGGGCATAAGGAAGTGAGCCAAGGATAAGCCAGTAATGCATATAAAATGGAATAAATCAATCAATAAACAAAGGAGGGGTGGAATTAAAAGCAGCAGTGTTGCTCAATAAACAGCAAGAAGAATTTTTTTAAAAAGGCTATATCTGTCTTTTACCAGCAATAGGGGGACGTGCCCGGGGGAGGGGGAAGTAGCTGCCAGTTCAAGACACTGACAGCCACCAACAGCTCTGAGAAGAAGTAAAACGCTCACTTCGACTCATAACAGGCATTGCTCCACCACTGAAAAGTGACCATTCACTTCAACTCATGATAGGCATTGCTCCACCGTTTTACTCTCTTTGGAAGGCTCTAATGGCCTTCCAGTGCAGGAGAGAGTGGGGGCACGTCCACGATGAGATGCCCTAGGGGAGCTCATCCCCTTGCACCACATCTATTCAGTTGTTCACCAAGGTTAGGGTGGGGAGCAGTGCTGTGTTTCTATCTCTTATTCTTGGCTTAGTATATGATTTCAGGTTGTGTTTGTGCATTTGGTGGGGCTACTGTGTTAAAAAACACGGGGAAAAGCCCGTTCAGATGAAGAAAGAGAAGTTTCCCAGAATCCCAAGTTACCTGTTTTGCCTATGCCCTCCTCCAACTTTGGGATCATCATGACCGGGAGCTGACTCTGCCCCTCAGCCCTTTGAAAAAGGTATTTTTCCCGCCGATTTTTTAAAAACTTCTAGCCCGCGACCCGTACGATGCAGAAAGTTGAGAGTGGTCTCAAAATGACCCCCATCCACGACTCTCTGTGCACAAGAATTTTCAGAATGATAGCTTAAACCCCCCCCAGTTATCCCCGATTCTTTCCCTCAATGCAATCCTATGGGCGAAAAGCCGAAAACGCCGTTTGAGCCGCGCGGTTGACCCGATTTTCACAAAAATATAGCACGCGACCCGTACGATGCAGAAAGTTGAGAGTGGTCTCAAAATGACCCCCATCCACGACTCTCTGTGCACAAGAATTTTCAGAATGATAGCTTAAACCCCCCCCCAGTTATCCCCAATTCTTTCCCTCAATGCAATCCTATGGGCGAAAAGCCGAAAACGCCGTTTGAGCCGCGCGGTTGACCCGATTTTCACAAAAATATAGCACGCGACCCAGACAACGCAGAGAGGTGAGAGTGGTCTCAAAATGACCCCCATCCACGACTCTCTGTGCACAAGAATTTTCAGAATGATAGCTTCAAAAACAACGTAGTTATGCGCGATTATTTGCCGCAATGCAATCCTATGGCGAAATGTTTTCAAGATGGCGACCGGAGCGCTCCGCCTGAACTAGGAGCTCCGAAAAATGGGCGCTTCTCTTCGCCTTGCTTCTAGGGGGTCCGCGGTCCGCTCCTACTCCGCCTCTGGGTAAGGCGGAGCAGGCCAATCCGCTACTGCTTCTACGCTCCTAATCAGAGCGGAGCACATCCCTACTATTTACTGTGTTATCTGTACAGCACCATGTACATTGATGGTGCTATATAAATAAATAATAATAATAAATAATTTTAATCCCATCCAAACTGATAACTTCCCTTTCCCCTACAAAAGTTGGACTGCAGATTGTTTCGTTCCCTGAGAAACTGACCAATCCATGTCTGGCCAGCCAATCAGTGTCACAGCATGCTATAGCTGGATTTAGACACACCTAACTCTGCATAGGATCAGGCTGTGCCTGTACATAAGATATTTTCTATTTATTTATACTACATTTCTATACTGTCCAATAGCCAAAGCTCTCTGGGTGGTTCGCACAAGATTACCCATGCACTGCTTAATCGTGCTGCAATCCTATGCACACTTATGTGGGACCCTTTGAACTCTGTGGACTTCTGCATAAAGTGCATGTGACTGTAAGGTTGCAAAACTTTGTACACTTACGTGTGAGTAAATCCCATTGAAACCAATGGGACTTACTTTCAAATCAATATGGCTTGTATGAATATGTATATACAGAATTACAAGGAGTGGTTAATGGGGAGAGAAAGATGATAGATTAGATGACGATTACACAAAAGTGGAGCTGGGTCTGGATTTGAGGGGGCCATTCACAATGTGCTCTCTCATGGCCCCCATCCTATGTTGCCGTGCCCAGCAGATTTGTCTGTTGGCAGCAGCAATGGACAACAGATAATCAGCTATTTCAATTTTCCACGATACCTCAGCTTCACTTTATTCTGGGGTAATCTGGGAAATTAAATTGTGGCTCTCAAGCCCAATGCTGGGGTCCCAGAAGCTGCTCAAGAAAGGATGCTGTGTGCTGACTTCAGGCCTGATTGGGAGTAAGTTAGGGTGACCATACTTGGGAAAACAAAAAAGAGGACACCTAGTGTGTGTGTGGGGAAGCAGCTTTCTGAGTCCTGCAGAAAGTACGTTATTCCCCTGCCACCTTAAAGAACCCGATTGGAGTGGAGGAAGGGAAAGGATTTCATTCTGCACCACCACCATCCACTCCAATTGGGGCCTTTTCTATAATGTCCACGAATGACCCACTTTCCCCTTTAAGACCTCAATTGGAGCTCGGGGTGGGGGAATGATGTGCCTCAAGAAAGCATGTCATTCCCTCCTGCCATGCTAATGGCAGCCTTAAAGGGGAAGGTGTGTCATTCCAGGACATTATTGAAAATTATAGAAAATCCCCCCTGACACCATGGAAAGAACAAAAAACAGGACAAATCCGGGGAAATCCTGACAGTTGGCCACCCTAAGTAAGTAGAATGAGAAAGAGGTGGAGAGAGAAAAGGACAAGATGCTTGAAACTAGTTCCAAGTGCAGGACTCTTAAAGTGTGTGCATCACTGCTGGAGCACAATGTCATACAGGGGAACTAAAATATCTACCAGAGCCTGCACCATCCTCCAAGCACTGAAAATTCGCTGGAGCATTTGGGGAAAGGTTAAGCAAGGCTAACTTTCAGGGCTGTCCCAAGGCATTTTTATTTTATTTATTTTTATTTCTCATTACATTTATATCCCACCTTTATTCCTCCGAGGAACCCCAAGATGGCTCACATGGCCCTCCTCCTCTCCATTTTATCATCACAACAACCCTGTGAAGTAGGTTAGGCTGAGAGTCAGTGACTGGACCAATGTCACCCAGTGAGCTTTACTGCTGCGTGGGGACTAAAACCCAGGTCTCCCGAGTCCCAATTCAATATATTTATTTATTTATTTATTTATTTATTACATTTCTATACCGCCCAATAGCCGGAGCTCTCTGGGCAGTTCACAAAAATTAAAACCATTCAAATTCTAAAACAACAGTATAAAACCATAATATAAAATACAATATAAAAGCTCAACCAGATCAAAACAGCAGCAATGCAAAATTACAACTTTAAAACACCAAGTTAAAATTTATTTATAAACTGTTAAAATGCTGGGAGAATAAAAAGGTCTTCACCTGGCGTCTAAAAGCATATATTGTAGGTGCCAAGCGAACCTCCTTAGGGAGCTCATTCCACAGCCGGGGTGCCTCAGCAGAGAAGGCCCTGCTCCTGGTAGCCACCTGCCTCACTTCCTTTGGCAGGGGCTCGCGGAGAAGGACCCCTGGGGATGTACTTTTAACATCTACACCACACAGGTTGCCTGAGGTGAAGGACAAGAAGGACAAAATTCAACTGTCAGCCAATTGAACTGACAGTTGAATTTTACACCAATACTGTTGTCCTCCACTACACCTGAAGGCAACAAACTAGCTTAGGGGGCACACAGATCCCTCCTCCTAATAACTTGCTGCTGCCTCCCAGCACCTGCTGCCTGAGGCAACTGCCTCACTCTCTCTAATGGCAGGGCAAATCCTGCTCACTTTGTAGCACTCAATGGGCTGGTTCAGACAACACACTAAACCATGCTGCTTTACCATAAAATGGTTAAGCCAACGCATTAACCTTAATGCATGAACCAGGCCATTATGTTTCACACTGACTTTGCCCACTTTCCGCGCACATGCCAGCCCTTGCCTGTGCTACCCTGAATCTGGGCACCCATAAACAACAGCAAAGGAATCACCCAAGTTTGATCTGCCCTGTGCTGAGTTCTCCCAGGATTCACAGGCATGCAGGGAAGGAGAAATGCTCACGCCTTCCATACTTCAATATCGCTACACATTACACGGGGCACTTACTTGGCTTAAGGAGAGTTAACAGAAGTGGGATGGCAGGACAATGGCAGGAATTACGATGGCTGTGGGTTGCCATGGCACTAGCAGGGATGATTCTCAGGCCTTAGCTAGACCTAAGGTTTATCCCGGGATCATCCCGGGGTCGTCCCTGCCTGCTCCCGGGATATCCTGTGTGTCATTTACATGAACAGGGATGACCCCGGGAAACTCCCAGGAGAAACCTTAGATCTAGCTAAGGCCATAGTCTAATAGTGCAGTCCTAAAACTGGTAGCAGTAAATGTATTATTATTATTATTATTATTATTATTATTATTATTATTATATTTATTTGTATCCCGCCTTTTGCCCAATACTGGGCCTCAAGGCGGCCTTACAAAATTCAAAACATACATTTTAAAACCTATGAATATACAAAAGTTTAAAATATATTCCAATATTAAAACATTAAAACATTTAAAATACATGACAATTTTAAAAGACCTTAGCACAGACGGAGGCTCAGATTAATCGCCAAAGGCCTGCCGGAACAAAAAAGGTTTTGCCTGCCTCCGAAAGCACATCAAGGGGGGAGCCAGTCTAGCTTCCCTGGGAAGAGAGTTCCAGAGCACTGGAGCAGCCACCGAGAAGGCCCTCTCCCACGTTCCCACCAGGCGTACCTATGATGGTGGTGGGACTGAAGGAAGGGCTTCCCCAGAAGAACTCAAAGCACAGGTAGGCTCATTTTCAAATATTTTCTCAGAAGGGCAAAATTCTCCAACCGTTTCTTGAGTGGGGGGAGCAATGGCAATGGCCCCAGGGAGAGGTTTCATCTCTCTGATGAATGTAATGTGTTAACATCCTCCGGGTCCAGATTAGGCTTCTTCAGGAGTGGTCTAATTACCGCCTCTTTTAAAGAGGCCGGCACCACTCCCTCTCTCAAGGAGGCATTTACAACCTCCTGGACCTCAATTTACATTCAATTGATTGTAACTTAACTTGCTAATCCAGAACGGACCAATAGAAGGGTTAGAAAGAGACTAACACCCTCTTGTAGTCAGGGCCTATATATAATCATAACACGGTGCAAACTCGGACGTGATCCAAAAGTCGCGGTAAATCGCAAATGCGAATATGCGCATTATGATGTTAAAAACCCGGCGCTACGGCAAATGGATGGCTGCATCATGTGTCCTGAAACTAGGGGTGTGATCCGCTCCGATTAGGAGCGTAGAAGCAGTAGCGGATTGGCCTGCTCCGCCTTACCCAGAGGCGGAGTAGGAGCGGACCGCGGACCCCTAGAAGCAAGACGAAGAGAAGCGACCATTTTTCGGAGCTCCTAGTTCAGGCGGAGCGCTCCGGTCGCCATCTTGAAAACATTTCGCCATAGGATTGCATTGCGGCAAATAATCACGCATAACTAGGTTGTTTTTGAAGCTATCGTTCTGGAAATTCTTGTGCTCAGAGAGTCGTGGATGGGGGTCATTTTGAGACCACTCTCACCTCTCTGCGTTGTGTGGGTCGCGTGCTATATTTTTTTGAAAATCGGGTCAACCGCGCGGCTCAAACGGCGTTTTCGGCTTTTCGCCCATAGGATTGCATTGAGGGAAAGAATCGGGGATAACTGGGGGGGGGTTAAGCTATCGTTCTGAAAATTCTTGTGCACAGAGAGTCGTGGATGGGGATCATTTTGAGACTACTCTCAACTTTCTGCGTCGTACGGGTCGCGCGCTAGAAGTTTTTTAAAAATCGGCGGGAAAAATACCTTTTTCAAAGGGCTGAGGGGCAGAGTCAGCTCCCGGTCATGATGATCCCAAAGTTAGAGGAGGGCATAGGCAAAACAGGTAACTTGGGATTCTGGGAAACTTCTCTTTCTTCATCTGAACGGGCTTTTCCCCGTGTTTTTTAACACAGTAGCCCCACCAAATGCACAAACACAACCTGAAATCATATACTAAGCCAAGAATAAGAGATAGAAACACAGCACTGCTCCCCACCCTAACTTTGGGGAACAACTGAAAAGATGTGGTGCAAGGGGATGAGCTCCCCTAGGGCATCTCATCGTGGACGTGCCCCCACTCTCTCCTGCACTGGAAGGCCATTAGAGCCTTCCAAAGAGAGTAAAACGGTGGAGCAATGCCTATCATGAGTTGAAGTGAATGCTCACTTTTTAGTGGTGGAGCGATGCCTGTTATGAGTTGAAGTGAGCGTTTACTTCTTAATCTCAGAGCTGTTGGTGGCTGTCTTGAGTTGAACTGGCAGCTGCTTCCCCCTCCCCCGGGCACGTCCCCCTATTGCTGGTAAAAGACAGATATAGCCTTTTTTTAAAAAATCTTCTTGCTGTTTATTGAGCAACACTGCTGCTTTTAATTCCACCCCTCCTTTGTTTATTTATTGATTTATTCCATTTTATATGCATTACTGGCTTATCCTTGGCTCACTTCCTTATGCCCCCAGAAATGCCAGCTGCATGCCTGCCTGCCTTCCCTCCCTCCTCCCCTGCCCACTTCCCAGGGATGTTGTGTGTGTGTGGCTTTGACTCAGGGGAGAAGTCCTTCCTGCGCTCACTTGGAGTTTTGGAAGTTCCAAATTTTGCAGGTTTAAGCCCCGCCAAAAAACAGGGGATGATGGGACTGCCTTGAGTCTCGGCGTGCGTATGTATCCCTGGATAAGCTTTCATGGTGGTGAGTTTGAGGTTTTTTTTTAACGTGCAAAATTGACGGAGCTATGGAAAGGGGTGTTGGATTTTCATAAATTCCCCAAAAATCAGGGGATGATGGGACTGCCTTGAGTCTCAGCGTGCGTATGTATCCCTGGATAAGCTTTCATGGTGGCGAGTTTGAGGTTTCTAACGTGCAAATTGACGGAGCTATGGAAAGGGGTGTGAATGGGGTGCCCGATTTTCAAAAATTCCCCAAAAATCAGGGGATGATGGGATTGCTTTGAAACTTGGCGTGCGTGTGTATACCCCCATGAGGTGTCATGGTGCCAAACGTGAGGTTTCTAACTTGAACAGAAAAAAAGTTGTATAATTTTTTAGCTTTCAATGCAAGCCTATGGGGGGGGAAACGGAGCTCCGGATCCAGATCCGGAGCTCCGAGCGGAGCGGAGCGGAGCGGAAGTGGGCGGAGCGGGGACGGGGCGGAGCGGCCCGATCCGGAAAATGGCGGATCTGCAAGTGAAGCGGAGCGGGGGGTCCGTGCACACCCCTACCTGAAACGTGAAAATGCGCATTTAGGTTGGGGTAAACAAGCCGTATAGACAAGCCCTAGGCCATGGGAGGTACTGCTCCTCCACCTCACCACCACCATCACTTGGGCCAGCGTGAGAGACTGGGGAACAAGCAGGTTGCCGTGGTGATGAGGAGAAGCAACTCCAGTGGATTCTTGTCAGTGAGCTCTGGTGTGGGCTGCCAGCAGGTGCCCGACCATAACAGTGGCCCTGCATCCCCGTCCTGACAAGGCAGGGCATCCTATGGCATGGTTTGAAGGCATGAGATGCAGCCATTGGGCTGAAGCTAAGCCATTTTGGGCCTGGCCAGTGCCAGGATGTGAGACCACCTGGGTTGTAGTCTACCTTGTGTTCTATCGTGATAGAAAGTGAGGGTGTGAATGTTTCCCAGGGAGAGGTTTCATCTCTCTAATAAATGTAATGTGCCAAGGGTTAAAGATGGCTTCTCTGCCAAAGGGTGGCTACATGATGTGGCTATATGCCAGATTTGCATTCCTTAATGGTGGACATCATGTCCTAGCAGACAAAGGGAAAAACTTTCAACCAATAGAGCATCCAATGTAACCTATGACTCATTGAGATTGCACACCTTAACTTGAAAATTGAATGTAACTTAATTTGCTAATCCAGAACTGACCAATAGAAGGGTTAGAAAGAGACTAACACCCTCTTGTAGTCAGGGCCTATATATTCTGTGAGATTCCTTTGTTCTGGGTGCCTCCATCTTGTGGAACCGGAGAGCACCCCCATACTGCAGAATCGGAAGTAAATGGATTAAGTGTATTCTCCAGCCTCATGTGGTTGGTTGGCTACTAACGCGCCGGGGAAGCGGGCCTTTAAATCCCTGGTTAAAGGACAACAATAGTGTAGTTTCTTTATTCCACCCACCTGCACCCCAGTTCTGCTTGCTGCCACTGCCAGGGAGTTCCACAGATTAACCTCCTAGAAAGTGTGCCTAGGATGGTAGCCTATCAATCCTATGGGCTTCCACGGGTACATGCAAGACATCACAGTGATGTCTAGAATTGTGGCATCTCAGGGTAACACATTGAGGGATGGGGATTTAATGTGTGTTGCTGTAAAACTGGTGATAGAAACCAGGAGTGTTGAGTGTGTGACTTGCTACAGTAACAACAGAATTCCTGGCAGGTTTGCTTTGCCCCAGAAGTTGCTGCAATTTGTTTTAATTTTATTTTACGGGCTTGGGCTGCAGTGATGCTGATGGAAAACAGGTTGCCACGTCAAGAGCATCAGCGTTAAGCAGGTGTCTGGTTGCTATGGTAACGCCTCACTCTGTTTTTAAACCCGGACGAGAAGCAGTTGACAGGCAATATACCCTGTAGCAATTGATTAACATGGTCTGGATTGACTGTTATCACAGTCACACAATAGGATGAGGGGAGAGGTTTTATATTTTGATAGTTGCCATGGTAACGTGATATATTTTGTTGAAACAAGCTTAGACTTTATTAGAAAATTGAGGCCTCAGCCCTCAGGCAGGAAGTGACATTTGACCTCCCGGGACCCTTCCTCTTACAAAAGGGCAATCTTAGCACTCGATAAGCCTTCGCCAATTTGCCAATAAGCTTTGATCAAAACCCCTGATCTTTCATTGGCCAATCTACGCGTCATTCAAGATAGAACCTCCCCTCCAACCCAAGCCCGTGACCAATCACGATAATAGTAGGCTTTTTAGCGTGCCTGCTACCGTGCATTTCAATGAGAGTCAAAAAGTTTTCCTGGAGTTCCCTCCCCCAACGTGCTCTCTCTGACTTTTAAGAGGCTTGGATTTCTGTCAATCGGGCTACGCCTCTCTTTTTTTCAGTCGCATGACATCTTATTTTGTTCGATCAACGAAGGCGGGAGAATAAGACACGTCATCCAATAACACAGCCGCATATTTTGATACCCAACAAACACAGCTAGTCAAAAAGTTTTGAGCCGCCCACACAGACCTATAGGTGGGACTAACTGGGACGTGCACAATCAGCTTTGTCAGGTACCACAATTGACCGCTTCTGCTCCCAATGAAATGTCGCCAGGGAGTGAAAGACGGCCAGAAGGACCAATTGCTGAAGAGCGGGCGTTTCCAACCCCTGCCTTTAGTTTAAGTGAGGGCGGAAGATGGCGGCGGCCGGGATGGGTCCCGGGGTCCCGGACGGGGAACCCGAGGGGCCAAATCGCGATCGTAGCGGTTTCGAATGCAACATCTGTCTGGAGCCTGCAAGAGAAGCTGTCATTGGATTCTGTGGCCACCTTTTCTGGTGAGATGGGGTGGGGGAGAGACATAAAGGGGTGTGTCACTAAGGAATTTGGTGGGGGGGGGGGCTGCTGAAAAAAGGATTGCCACCCTTTTTATTGCACCTGCCTTCAACAGCAGCCTGGCAGGTAGAAATCTAGCTGGTGAAGCTTTTCTCTATTGCTGTCTTTCCATGCTAGCAAAAAATACTTTCCCTGTTGAATTTGTGACTCAGGTAAACTGGTGTTATTGAAAGCACAGAACATAAGACATTTTTTTGTGAACGCCCAGAGAGCTCCGGCTATTGGGCGGTATAGAAATGTAATAAATAAATAAAATAAATAAATAAGACATGAGAAGAGCCAGGCTGGATCAGACCAAGGGTCCATCTAGTCCAGAACTCTGTTTACACAGCTTGGCAAGGGACCAACAAAGCAGGACATGGTGCAACAGAAGTAGCACTAAGTTAGTTTGTTTTAAAGTGATAGTTTTTATTTATTAGTTTATTACATGTCTACACTGCCCATTAGCAAGGCTGACCATATGAAAAGGAGGACAGGGCTGCTGTATCTTTAACAGTTGTATTGAAAAGGGAATTTCAGCATGTGTCATTTGTATATATGGAGAACCTGCTCTGCCTCTTTTAAGTCTGGTCACTCTAGTACAGCTCCTGCAGCTTTAACTGTTGTGATGAAGGGGAAATTTCATCAGGTTCTCCATATATACAAATGACACCTGCTGAAATTCCCTTTTCTATGCAACTGTTAAAGATACAGGAGCCCTGTCCTCCTTTTCATATGGTCACCCTACATTAGCTGAAACTCTTCCCTGAAATCTAAGATGAGCATGGAACCATATCAAGGCATAGGCAGTGTGGTGTAGTGGTTATAGAGTTTTGGATTAGAACCAGGAAGACTCAGGTTTCATGAGGACCACTGCGTGACCTCAGGTCAATCAACATTTCAGCTTTGAGAGAGTTTTGAGAAGAAAGAAAACATTATTATGTTTATATCCCACCTGTCTTCCTTCATGGAACTCGGTAGCTATATGGAAATCCCATGTGACCAACCCCCTCCAAGCACTGACTAGAGCCAGACCCGCTTAGCTTCAGCAAGGTGGCTGCTTTGCTGAACATAAGAAGAGCCCTTCTGGATCAGGCCAAGGTTCCATCCTGTTCACACAGTGGCTAAGCAGCTGCCCCAATGGGAAGCCAAAGAGTAGGACATGAGTGCAACAGCACCCTCCCACCCATGTTCCCCAGCAGCTCGTGCCTTAAAAGAGCCGCTCATTGAGAACGTCTTTTTCTTCATGGGGTTCTGATTTTTTATATATATAATTATTTAAATTTCATACAGAAAAGAAAAATAAATAAACTTGAACATGGTATCCGTCTCCTCTCCTCTCCCTAAAACATATTAATTACAAAATACATTATTCTTCATTGCTTAAGTATTTCCTTCCTTTCTTTATAGGACAGGGTGAGGGAAAAGTAAATTAACCAACCGCAAGAGAGGTACCTTTCATTATGCCCACGGAAGATTTAAATGCTTTTGGAATTTTATTCTCCCATTCCGACAAAGTTGTATATACCATAAAGCAATGTGGAGATGTTATAGTACTGTATCTTTAAGAGAGCAAGGATTAGATCCAGCTGAAGGCTGGGCAATCTATAATTAATATAATTAAGCCTTAATATGGCCAGTCCATATTAAATGTGTATTTAGATCTTGTGCCTCTTACCAATCTCAGTTTATAGGTCAGTTTCTCCATTAAGGCTACGTGCCAAAACTTGCTATACCAATTTGTTAGCTAACAAATGGGATCCTGGTTTCACATAGATTTTCTCTTAAATTTATTTGAAGTCAGATGATTCTTCCAGGTTGTTGCGTTGTTTTTTTAAAAAAAATCACGCTCTTTTTCTTTTCTCTTTTTCTAGCTGGCCTTGTCTTCACCAGGTGAGTCTCTGTGTCTGAGTGTAGTTTGTGGCTGAATTAATATGTAGTGGAATGTGCACTCTGCTGATAGAACTATGAGCTCCATCACACCAGTGTTTTATCACTCTGTCTTGCCTTGTTTACCGTTTTGCCCCACGAGCCTCACACAACGTTGTCCCTGTCCTGCAGTCATCTCATCTCTTCCCCTCCATTTCCCTTGTTTTTCTAGGGCGGGGTAAGTGCAGCATTTTTTCTCCACACAGGATAGAACCGCCCTTCCGTCCCCGTGTATTGCCGGCCTCGCGCTATGTCGTAGAACCTCCCCTCCTGGGGGCATCTGCGTTGAAGGGCGGTCTTGCTGATGTAGGGTGACCATATGAAAAGGAGGATAGGGCTCCTGTATCTTTAACAGTAATGTAGAAAAGGGAATTTCAGCAGGTGTCAATTGAAGAGGGTGAAATTCGCTCTTCATCACAACAGTTAAAGCTACACTAGCTATAGTAGAGTGTTCAGATACAAAAGAGGGAAGGGCTTCTGCAGCTTTAACTGTTGTGATGAAGAGGGAATTTCACCAATTGACACCTGCTGAAATTCCCTTTTCTACATTACTGTTAAAGATACAGGAGCCCTATCCTCCTTTTCATATGGTCACTCTAGCTGATGAAAAAGGAGGGTGTGCTGAGTCGCTCGAACGCACTTCCGCTGCTCCAATCCCACTCTTGTTGCTCTCTCATTGCTACTTCTCCCCCTCGAAAGGCAGGAACGGCGCCTAATCAATCAAACGCTAAATCATTAAAGTAGGCAGCAAAACCAGAGTGTGGGTGGGGGAGTGGGAAGGCGCCCACGTCCATCACAATGTCCATCAACCACAAGAACCAATGAACTGGAGGGGGAAGGAAAAGGGGCGGGATGGGGCGAGCGCAGTGGCGATACCAGAAAGCGCGAGCCGGCGTGGGTGAAAAGGTGAACAAGGCAAAATAGCACAAGAACACACGCACGTGAAAGTGACCAGCGCTTCACGCGCTAATGAAACAGAGCTGGAAATCACAGGTGCATACCAGGAAAAAAAAGTAGGTGTGATGGAGTTCTGTGTGTGCCTTGCCTGCCTCAGCATGGGAAGCAGACTGTTACAGGAGGTGTTAATAATATGGATACTCGAAAGATCTCTCAGCAGCTGTTCAACATACTAGCTTGATTAAATAGAACCTCTTTATCCAGAAGCAGTGTACCTCTGTCTAACAGCTGCTGAAGACAAACAGGTGAGGAGGGCTGTTCTGCCTGGCATGTGATCCTTTGTGGGTATCTGGCTAATTATTCTTGCAAATCACAATTGGGGTGCTAAGCACTCAATCACAAAGACTCACACGTGAAGTGAAAGATAGACAAAATGTATTACAACTGTGGGTGGTATTTACGACAATCCTACAATATACTGTTTGTAATCAAGCACACAAAACGATATAATTCTCCTTGCTGATACGCAGCCTTAAACACCTCAAAACAAAGCCAACGGGGCAGAAGCCTCCAATATATGAATAAATCAAGAAAATAATAACAGTGCCCGTTTCGAGATGTCTTCATCAGTTGGACGCTCAATTCATAGAATTAACAGCATTGCTGCTGTTTTTATCTGGTTGAGCTTTTATATTGTATTTTATATTATGGTTTTATACAGTTGTTTTATACTTTGTGTGAGGTGTAGCCCTCCGACATCACCTTGTAGTTATCATGTTTAAATCAGCCACTGGGCATGTTTAGCCTGGAGAAGAGAAGACTGAGGGGAGACATGATAGCACTCTTCAAATACTTGAAAGGTTGTCACACAGAGGAGGGCCAGGATCTCTTCTCGATCCTCCCAGAGTGCAGGACACGGAATAACGGGCTCAAGTTAAAGGAATCCAGATTCCAGCTGGACATCAGGAAGATCTTCCTGACTGTTAGAGCAGTGCGACAATGGAATCAGTTACCTAGGGAGGTTGTGGGCTCTCCCACACTAGAGGCCTTCAAGAGGCAGCTGGACAAGCATCTTTCAGGGATGCTTTAGGGTGGATTCCTGCATTGAGCAGAGGGTTGGACTCGATGGCCTTGTAGGCCCCTTCCAACTCTGCTATTCTATGATTCTATGATCCCCTGTACTCTCCCTGGAGCTGGGCAGCCCAACTCTGCTATTCTATGATTCTATAATAATGCTCTCAACTGCTTGTACCGGGCACTGCAGCTGTTTTATTTATCCAGACACCTGGAATAAAGAATATACCTTAACAAAAAAAATTTTTTTTCCACGTGCTGTTTTGTAAAATGTTATTGGGAATTTAGTGCTGATACCCTGTTTATTATTCTTGTTATTATTTTCTTGATTTATTCATGTATTGGAGGCTTCTGCCCCATAGGATTTGTTCTGAGGTGTTTAAGGCTGTGTACCAGCAAGGAGAATTATATCATTTTGTGTGCTTGATTACAAACAGTATATGTAGGATTGTTGTAAATATCACCCACAGTTGTAATACATTTTGTCTATCTTATTTTTTTATTTATTTATTACATTTCTCTACCGCCCAATAGCCGAAGCTTCCTGGGCGGTTCACAAAAATCAATTATCTTTCACTTCACGTGTGAGCCTTTGTGGCCGAGTGCTTAGCACCCCAATTGTGATTGGTTATTGCTACCACAGCCTTCTAATTACTGTTGCAGACAGAATACTGAGCTAGATGGAGCAATGGCCTGCCCTAGTAAAGTATTTCTTGCCAAAGCAGCTGTCCTCGAATTGAACTCTTCCCCAGTCTCATTGATCTCTGCCTGGACTTCATTTCTCAAAATAACTTCAGAAATTACTATTGGGTGAAAATAATTAAAACATCAACAAACGTCCAAAGCGTGAGGGGCAGGTCATGTTCATGGTTTTGTTCTGAAATAACTAAAAAAAAAAAAAAAAAAGGGGCGGGGGGAGAAAATGGCACAGTCCTGATAGGTTAGATCTAAATTTCCCCATTTTGTTGTAACATGGACAATATCGCCTGACTACAAATTTTTGTAAAGATTGGTCTCATTCCAGGCTGTAGTATTTCCCCCAAATATCCTGAAATCATACCATAGCTTTAACATTACCTTGTAGCATCTTCATAACTGCTACTAAATGAGCACAGTAAATTAATATTCTGTGTCTTCTTCGTTATCGGGCTTTTTAAAATACTTTTCCTGGAGCGGGGGGTGTTCTAGGAGCATTTCTGCTTCTGGAAAGCAGACTTTCAAAACGGTCTAGAAACTGCACTTCTCATTAAGTCCCAGATATATGGGAACCGAGTGTGATTACCCGGGGAAAGGAACTCTGCACCTGCTCAGAGACACTCATATTAATGCTTCATATAGCCTAGGCCTGACATTGAAAACAGGTCCTGGGGCTGACCCCTGCCTGAAATTAATCCCTTGCTGTTCACTGTGACTCTCTTCTGTTTTTAATGTTTGCTAGAGCCCCTCATGGTGCCTGCCCAATTGAACATTTTCCTACGGCTGCCCTCCCCAACCTGGTGCCTGACTAGAGCTCCCATCAGCCCCAGGTGGGGAGGACTAACCTGCACCTACATGTTCAGGGGCTGCCTGATAATCCCATAATTTGCTAACTGATGCCTGTGACAGATGTGGAATTAGACCGCCCCGGGGATGTTGCTTGATCCTGGATATTTTTGGAGGGAAGGTGGCAAAACTTCCTTCTCGTTCACTGCTGCCTTTCTCCCCCTCTCCTAGTGGCTAGAGACGCGGCCGGAGCGTCAAGAGTGCCCCGTGTGCAAAGCCGGAATCAGCCGTGACAAAGTCATCCCTCTCTACGGGCGCGGCAGCTCTGCCCAGCAAGATCCCAGGTAGCGATCCTTTCCGGGCAGTTTCCTTCTTCCTTGCAATGTTGGTGGTCTTCCGTGGCATTAGAATTCAGGGCTAGAGTGGCTCCCACTTCCAGCCATCTCCCCTTCCTCTAGACTGGGGCATCTCTTTCTTCCCTACCCTACTTGCAATATCTGTGGCAGGAACTCCATCTTGCAACAGGGAAGTTTTACCTAAAAGACAGTTCCCTGCTTGCAGGCTTACAATCGAAAAAGACACGACACACGAGAAAAGGGGGATAGGGAGGGAAAAGGGATAAAAAGTTATTCATAGAATCATAGAACTGTAGAGTTGGAAGGGGCCTATAAGGCCATCGAGTCCAACCCCCTGCCCAGTACAGGAATCCACCCTAAATCATCCCTGACAGATGGTTGTTCAGCTGCCTCTTGAATGCCTCTAGTGTGGGAGAGCCCACAACCTCCCTGGGTCATTGGTTCCATTGTCGTACTGCTCTAACAGTCAGGAAGTTTTTCCTGATGTCCAGCTGGAATCTGGCTTCCTTTAACTTGAGCCTGTTATTCCTTGTCCTGCACTCTGGGAGGATCGAGAAGAGATCCTGGCCCTCCTCTGTGTGACAACCTTTCAAATTCATTCAAGGGGGTGGTGGAAGGGTTTTTCTTCGCCTCAGCGGTGCGTTGGGCAGTCCAACTGTAGCAGGGCCCTGAAGTTGCCTCAGCTTCCTCGCTCCTCCTTCAGCACTGGGCAGTTGATGTTAGTTAGCCCTGTGTGAGGTTGGGGAGTCCAAATGGAGAAAGGTCTTGGCTTGTTCCTGCCTCCCTCGCTGTCTTCGTTCCAACCCCGGTGTCTTGGGGGGTTGGCCTTGTTGACGGCTCCTGTTGGCAAGTTGTAGATTCGGGCCGGAACTCAACCAAGGAGGTGGAGGCAGCTGGCGCCCTGGAGAGAGTGGCGGCCCGATCGCTAATCGTCTGCAAGCCTGTTGCCTAGGCAACAAAGCTGGGGCCAAGCCCCCATTGGCCTCAGGTCTCGTGTAAGGTCGGAGACTGCCCTGACCTCTCTCCCATCTGAAGGCCCTGGGTGGAGTGAGAGGAGGAGGAGGAGGAGGCGGCACAGACAGACTGAGGCATTGATCATAGGAAAGGCTCATGGGCGGGGTGGGGTGCAAGATGGTTCTCGGGGTGCTCACTAGAGGCAACCCCAAGAGTCGTCATAGGGACCCTCCTCCAAAACGAGAGGAAAAATAAATGAACAAGAAGAGCTAGTGCAAATGGGGAAAAGAGATCTAATTCACAGAACACTTTTTGACACTGATGTGGTCTTTGATGAGATACTTTGCATAGCCAGCTTGTGATTTGTCATGTCTGTGTGCATTCCAGATCACTGCCAGAGAGCATGTGTGTGTATGAGAGAGAGGGGCAGTAGAGTTGGCTCAGCCCACCCTATCTCACAGGGTTATTGTGAGTGGGGGGCTTTATTTGAACCTACCCAAACACTACGTTCAACATCTAAGGTCCTCCTCTGGGTGCCTACTCCGAGGGAAGCTCGGAGGCTGGTGACAAATGAGAGGGCCTTTTCTGTGGTGCCCCCCCCCCCCAACTGTGGAACAATCTCCCTGACGAGGCCTGCCTGGCGCCAACATTGTAACCTTTTCGGTGCCAGGTCAAGACTTTTCTCCCAGGCATTTAGCAATATGTAATGACCCCGGGTCTGTTTTTTGGTTCATCGTTTTTAAAGTTGTTATACTGGTTTTAAATGTATGTGTATTTGTATATTGTTTTTAAGTGTTTTTATCTTATGTGAACTGCCCAGAGAGCTTCGGCTATGGGGCGGTATACAAATGTAATAAATAATAATAATAATTTTATGTATTTATTTATTTATTTATTTATTTATTACATTTATATCCTACCCTTTTTCCTCCTCAAGGAAACCAAGGCGGCATACGTAATCTTCCTCTTCATTTTATCCTCACAACAACAACCCTGTGGGGTAGGTTGGGCTGAGAATCTGTGACTGGCCCAAAGTCACCCAGTGAGCTTCTATCACCATATTCTTATATAAGATATATGAAAATGCAGGTTTCTAAGAACTATAACGTAACCTTCAACGAAAGCAGTCCAAATATCCAAATAAGTATCCATTTGCAGGTGACATCTATACACCACTTGTTCAAAACTTGAAAGCGCTGTAGATCTTTAATCCATTGCATTATAGCAGGAGAGCTATATCAAAGGGGACATCCCTGTCTGGTACCTCTCCCAAGTGAAAATGAAGCTGAAAAATGCTCAGTTAGTCATAACTCCAGCTCTTGGGGTTGAATATAAAGTTCTGACCCAAAATAAAATGTACTCAACATAGCGAATGAATTTGATCAAAGGCTTTTTCAGTGTGCAAGGAAACAGTGGAAGCCTCGTCTGTTCTATCACGGGTTAAAGCTATCAGATCAACAACTAATGGAAAACAAGCACGTCTACATGGTTTCATGTTCAATTGCAAGTTTTCGGACCTAGCGCAGAATTGAAACGAACCCGCGTTTTTTCTCCTGTTTAACCTGCCATCTGTCCCCTTCCTCTGTGTCCCCTCAGGGCAGGGGATTCTAAACCCCTCGGGGAACCCCTCGGAGGTAGACCTCCACGCACACCAAAAAACCCCAGGATTTCTAAATGAACAAGGCAGCCTCCTTGTCATCTTGCACCTTGTTCTTCCCTTTCTGTCCCGGGCCAGAATTGGGCAAGAGCGGAGGCGGTGAGAAGCCTGAGGGAAGAGGGTGTTGGCCTTCCTGCGCCTTTTATACATTATTGTATCTCTTTTGTTATTTTGCATTGTGTTTTGTTCTTGTAACTATTGGAGTCATGGCTAGGCGAATCATTTATCCCCTGTACCAGCTAGGAAATCCTCAAGTAAGGGTTTTCCGGGCTGATTACTATTTGTAATCTGCCCAGAGAACACTTGTTATCGGGAGGATTTAAACTGCACCGAATGAATAAAATATGTAATTCCCCTCGGCCTCATACAGGTTGAAGACACCTCCCCGGCCACGTGGGCAGCGCCCCGAACCGGAGTCTCGAGGGGTGAGTACAACCTGTCCCCACGCCCAGCCGAAACTCTGCCTTTTGCAAGAGGCTACTAACCCTCTACTTTAATTTTATTATTTTTATTATTTATTTATGAGGCCTGCCTGGCGCCGACATTGTTATCTTTTCAGCGCCGGGTCAAGACTTTTCTCTTCAACCAGGCATTTAGCAATATGTAATTAGCCTGGGTTTGTTTTTATATGTTTTTGTGGTTTAAAATTTTTGTATATTGTTTTTAATTGTTTTTATCCTATGTAAACCACCCAGAGATGGGGCGGTATACAAATGTAATAAATAAATTATTATTGTACGAAGGGCTCCATCGTAGGGATGTTTAGATAGAAAAAAAGTCCTACAACTCCTAGCATCCCCCAGCTGGCTGGGGAATGCTGGGAGTTGTAGGACATTTTTTTTCTGTCTAAACATCCCTAGGACGGAGCCCTTATTGATTTAACCTATCCGCCCCGCACACTCAGGCCCTCTGGGAAGAATTTACTCCAGTCAACAAAAACAAGGCTGACAACTATTACCCAGAGGACCTTTTCTTCTGCTGCTTCCAGTTTGTGGAATGGCCTGCCAGGAGAGATTCGTCAACTTAACAGTCTTCCGGAATTTAAGAAAGCTGATCTCTTCCGGCAGGCCTACCCAGTTGGATTTTAAATTTGCCTTTTTAATAATGTGCTGCTTTTAATAATGTATTAGTTTTAAATGTTTTAATTAGTTATATGGTGTTTGCATTTGTGTTGTACCCCGCCTCCATCTGGAGGGAGAGGTGGGTAACAAATAATTTTTATTATTATTACTATTATCATTAATAATAAGAATTTATTGTGTGAGCCACCCTGACAACGTTCTGCTTCTAGGGAGGCACATCAAAATAATAAATGAGAAAATGAAGCAATAACCGACTCTTCTGCTTTCTCTTCCCTCCACCCGCCAAGCAGGGCATGATTGCCTTTCCTGACACAGCCACCGGCTTCCACATGGCATTTGGCATTGGCGCGTTCCCCTTCGGTTTTTTCGCCACAGGCTACAGTGCCCCGGGAGAAAGAGCAGGTAATGCATTACTTTTAAAACGGGTCTTCGAAGATTGTAACGCAAAGCTTATTCAGAACCTTAGCCCCCGGGTCCAAATTTGGCCCACTTGAGGTACCAATCCAGCCTTTTGGGGGTTCACCAGATGTCCAGGCCTTCCCCCCCCCCCCCAATCACAGATGGTTCAGTGGTTCTGGTAGGTGAAGGGAATTGGCACCAGTAAGGAGGTGGAAGAAAGAGAGACGCGCTCTGGTGCCGTGTATAGATAAACAATGAACTTTTTATTTTTGCAATGATGTAAAAAATGCTCGACGTTTCGAATTCAGAAGAATCCTTCCTCAGGAGCTAAAACAAATAGATTACAAAACCATTATTTAATATAAAAGATAAAGAACAAGAACAACACCCATACAAATATAAGTGAAATTTGGATATCTGTGATAATATAGTTTTTTGTTCTAACAGCTACAATGCTATGCATATCTATCAGTCTTGGCTCCTACTGAGCAGATTCTTAACTAAAAAAACTTCCCCCATTTGTGTGCAGTTTGTTTCTCTACTCTAAAAGGTTGTAAGGAGCCACTTTGAGGCCCAGTATTGGGGAAAAGGTGGATTATATTATTATTATTATTATTATTAATAATAATAATAATAATACCAAAAACAAGTGAAGCACAGAATCAATCACCTTCTGAACATGGATGACATCAAAATCTATGCTTCAACACTGACACCGATAAAAGGCCTCCTGCAAATCACTGAAGAACTGACAACAGACGTGAAAATTTTGTGAACTGCCCAGAGAGCTTTGGCTATTGGGCAGTATAGAAATGCAATAAAATAATAATAATAATAATAATAATAATAATAATAATAATAATGGAATTCGGGATAGGAAAATGCAAGATGCTACACATAGAAAGAGGAAAATGGGAAGAAGAAGAAGAAACAACAGTAACACTAAACAAAATATTAGATAACATGGAAGAAAATGAAATATGCAAATATTTAGGATTCCAACAAAACTTGAAAATCAACCACTCCACAGTAAAAACTCAACTAAGAATGCAATATAAAACTCGCCTATCACAAATCCTAAAATCCAAACTCAACTCTAAAAACATTTTCAAAGCCATCAACACCTACGCAGTACCCATCCTCACATACTCATTCGGAATCATACATTGGTCACACACTGAACTCGAAGAAATAGACTCAGTCGCATCGAACTTCACAAAACACCGCGTGCTCCATCCCAATTCATGCATTGAAAGAATAACAAACAGCAGAAAAGGAGGAAGAGGTCTGCTGGACACAGACACAATTCATGCTAAACAGATAAAATCACTCAGAGAATTCTTTCACACTAAAAACACCCTCATTCATAAAGACAAAGTAAAAGCAGATAAAAATTACACCCCACTCAACCTAGCACTACAACACGAAGACCAAACATGACCACTCACACTCACAGAGAAAAAAGAAAAATGGGCACAAAAATCACTACAGAGGAAGCACTACAACATACTACAGAACCCACAAATAAACAAGGAACAATCATACAAATGGCTCAGGAAAGGTGAGCTATTTCCAGAAACAGAAGGATTCTTAATAGCTGTACAGGATCAAGTTACAGCAACCAAGAACTACCAAAAATCCATCATAAAACGTAACAGTGTAACAACAGATTTATGTAGGAAATGTCATCAATTCCAAGAAACTATAGACCATGTAACAGGAGGATGTAAAATTCTGGCAGGAATGGACTATACAACTGCAAAAATAATTCACTAACAACTAGTCATCAAATTCAACCTTATCAAACAACCTACACCATACTATACATACAGGAAACAATCTTGGAAAATGCAGATCATAAAATAGACTGGGACAGAACAATTAATATGGACAAGACAATACCTTGCAACCAACCAGACTTAATGGTCATAGACAAAAAAGAAAAACACACATACCTCATTGACATAGCAATAGCTAATGACAAAAATGGTGTAGGAAAAGAAAAGAGGGGAAAATATACACCACTAGCCATGGAAGTCAAAGAACTATGGCAACAGGAAAGGGTCACAATTATTTAATTAGTCACACCAGTCACCGGCATCGCATCAAAAAACTATACAGTAAACCTTTAGAAAATGGGCCTACCAAAATACATCTCCGCCAACATCCAGAAAGCAGTCATAATTAAAACATGCTCAATTGTCAGGAAATTCCTGAATCTGTAAAAGACAGCATGACTTGGCAAAGCCTGTCATGTCCATCTAGAAAAATTGCCAAGCATGAGAAATAATAATAATTTTTAAAAATAAAGGAAATTTCAGACTCCCAGCAACTAAAAAACCAGCAGAGTAGGCCAGGCTTACGCTTGCCTGGGTTTTTCTACTTCAGCCTATATAATCGTTTATATAGTGCTATCTAGTATGTAAAAAATTATTTATTTATTTATTAATTAAATTTTTATACCGCCCAATAGCCGAAGCTCTCTGGGCGGTTCACAAAAATTAAAACCATCATAAAACAACCAACAGGTTAAAAACACAAATATAAAATACAGTATAAAAAGCACAACCAGGATAAAACCACACAGCAAAATTCATATAAGGTTAAAATACAGAGTTAAAACAGTATAATTTAAATTTAAGTTAAAATTAAGTGTTAAAATACTGAGTGAATAAAAAGGTCTTCAGCTGGCGACGAAAGCAGTACAGTGTAGGCGCCAGGCGGACCTCTCTGGGGAGCTTATTCCACAACCGGGGTGCCAGAGCAGAGAAGGCCCTCCTCCTAGTAGCCACCTGCCTCACTTCCTTTGGCAGGGGCTCACGGAGAAGGGCCCCTGTAGATGATCTTAAGGTCCTGGTAGGTACATATGGGAGGAGGCGTTCCTTCAAATAACCTGGCCCCAAACCGTTTAGGGCTTTAAATGTCAATACCAGCACTTTGAATCGGGCCCGGACCTGGACTGGCAGCCAGTGAAGTTGTAAAAGGACTGGCATAATGTGATCTCGCCGGCCAGTCCCTGTTAGTAGGCGGGCTGCCCTGTTTTGTACCAGCTGAAGCTTCTGGACCGTTTTCAAAGGCAGCCCCACGTATAATGCATTGCAGTAATCCAAGCGAGAGGTTATCAGAGCATGGATAACTGTAGCTTATAAAATATAAGAAGAGCCGTGCTAGATCAGAACGAAGGCCTACCTAGCCAGGATCTCTTCCCCTCAGTCGCCAACCAGATACCTCATGGGGAGCCCACAAGCCGGACAGGAGGAGAACAAACGATTTATGAGGTGAGAACCCTACACAATGTTTTTCAACAGCCTTTCCCAACCTGATGACCTCCAGATATGTTGAAGAGTTGCGGTGGTTGTGAGGGGGCACCGTACAGGCATTTCTGGGAGGCAATTCCAGCCTAGGCAACAAAAAGGGAGAAAGGGTGGAATTCTTTGAGGGGGCAGGAGAACGTTGGACAATGGCAGAGTTGGGCAAGCGCAGGACACAGGCAGGGATGTGTCAGGATATAAGAGTGCTACCCTCCCCTTGGGAGCACAACCCCCATTACCTAGGGTCTCGTGGGGGAAAGCTTCCCTCTCAGGTCACCTAGAGGCGATGCGTACCTGATACAGGTGACCAGATGAACAGCAGGCGATGGATAGCATGGCTTGTGGTTCCGCAACCCTGGGTTCATTTGTTTTATTCATTCATTTATTACATCTCTATACCGCCCAATAGCTGAAGCTCTCTGGGTGGTTTACAAAGATTTTTAAAAAACCATTTAAAATACATTATACATTATACAGACAGCACACACACCCCGACACACATATACCTAAACCTAGACGCATCGCCTCTAGGTGACCTGAGAGGGAAGCTTTCCCCCTCTGATCTCTTCCAGCAGGCCTACCCAGTCGAATTTTAAGATGTCTGTCTGTTATTTTAATAATGTATTAGTTTTAAAACTAATGTATTAGTTTTATATTATGTATTTTATAATATTTTTGTATTTAGTATTGTTTCCTGCCTCGATCCAGAGGGAGAGGCAGTAAAATTATTATTATTATTATTATTATTATTATTATTATTATTATTATTATTATTATCTTTCTTGCTCATGGAGGTTTTTCTAGACAAATTATAAGGAATGCCAACAGGCACACAACTGCATAGTATGAAGAGACAAAATAATGACTTCTATTTTATAAAATCAATTAGAACAATTCAAACATACAAATTGGTGAAGATGACAAAATATCAAACAAATAGTCACTTTCTTATGATACCTTAACAATAAAATTATAACAACAGACTGGATATTGTTGACGTACGAAGTTATTAATTATTATAAAAAGATTCCGGTTATCTTTACCGTTTCGTCATTTCAGACTTCTTCGGATGTACTGTCTTCCAGTTCTGTGAATAGATAAACATTACCTGAGTAAATAAACTTGCTGGGTGACAAAATTAACTTTCAGAAGAAACATCCGGAAAAAAACATTCAAAATACGGGTTCAAAAAAAGCACTCAGATTCCATATATGGATTGCACATGGATAAAGCACTCACTGCCACATGCCATATAGCCGTGGGGGTGTAGACAGAAGATAATGCTCCCTAAATAACCTCCAGTTTTCAGACAGGGAAATTCTTTCTGTGTAATAAAGAGAATTCTTTAGCTATATAGTAAATTTATAGAGACCAACTACGGAGGAGAGTTAAAACATCAAACCTTGTGTCCCGGCTGAAAATTCATTTGCTTCCAAGCTGCGAACAAACAGTCCATCAGGTGATCCCGCTCAGGCGTGTTCATTAGATATATTTATTTATTTATTTATTTATTTACTACATTTCTATACCGCCCAATAGCCGGAGCTCTCTGGGTGGTTCACAAAAATTAAAACCATTCAAAGTATAAAACAACAGTATAAAACCATAATATAAAATACAATATAAAAGCTCAACCAGATAAAAGCAGCAGCAATGCAAAATTACAAATGTAAAACACCATGTTAAAATATATTTATAGATTGTTAAAATGTTGGGAGAATAAAAAGGTCTTCACCTGGCGTCTAAAAGCATATAATGTAGGTGCCAAGCGAACCTCCTTAGGGAGCTCATTCCACAGCCGGGGTGCCACAGCAGAGAAGGCCCTCCTCTTGGTAGCCATCTGCCTCACTTCCTTTGGCAGCGGCTCACGGAGAAGGGCCCCTGAGGATGACCTTAGGGTCCGGGCAGGTACATATGGGAGGAGGCGTTCCTTCAGATAACCTGGCCCCAAGCCGTTTAGGGCTTTAAATGTTAATACCAGCACTTTGAATTGGGCCCCGGCCTGGACCCGATCGGGCCTTTAGGCCTATATCAGGCTTAAAGGTACAGCAACATGGTCATTCCTCATGCTGATTGGCAAGAAATCTGGTCTTGTTAACGCAGGTTGATACACAATCAAGCAAATGTGCTCCTCTTAATGCGGATTAATGCGCAGTCATGAAGTCACTTTCCAAGGAAGGGTGATAGTTCCAAGCTGGCATTTAAACCATGAGGATATACTGAGTTGAGTTTAAAAATCCATCCAGCTTCTTTTCTTAGAAGGATGTTATCATGGTTATGCCAATTATACTTGTGGGGATATATTCTTTACATAGGGTGACCCTATGAAAAGGAGGACAGGGCTCCTGTATCTTGAACAGTTGTATTGAAAAGGGAATTTCAGCAGGTGTCATTTTGTATATATGGTGAACCTGGTGAAATTCCCTCTTCATCACAACAGTTAAAGTGCAGGAGCTATACTAGAGTGACCATTTTAAAAGAGGGCAGGGCACCTGCAGCTTTAACTATTGTGATGAGGAGGGAATTTCACCAGGTTCCCCATATATACAAATGGCACCTGCTGAAATTCCCTTTTCAGTACAACTGTTAAAGAGACAGGAGCCCTGTCCTCCTTTTCATAGGGTCACCCTACTTTCTATAACAAGAAACTGGAAATCATCGTATCTGCGAGCCTTTTCAATGAAGGGTTGAACCATTGGTGCATCTGCTACTCTATGTTTTAATTTGGAACGGTGTTCCAAGGTGCGTATTCTGATGCTCTGTGTAGTCTTGCCAATGTAAAGAAATCCACAAGGACAAATAATTATATAGATCACCCATTTGGTTGCACAGTTAGAAAAGTGATACGATTTGAAGAGCCGATGGTCTCTGGGGTGTTCAAATATCTTCGTTTGTAGGGTTAATATGCAGTCTGAGCATCCCCCACATTTAAAATGTCCATAAACCGTACTGGCTATAGCGTTGGGTGAATCGGTGCCAGAATGAACCAACAAGTCTTGCAAATTACTTGTGCGTTTTAATCCGATTTGAGGTGCAGCACCACACCCTGGTAAATCACTTACAGTGTGCCAAATGCCTCTTTATTATCTTCATAATTGCATATGCCAAATGAGAATAAGTAAGGGAGCATGTAATCCTATTCACAGGATTGGGCTCCTGATTCTGCAACAACGTCGCCCGTGGAACCATGGCTGCTCTCCTCTCTGCTTTGTTGATGACAGCACTGGGGTATCCCCTCTCCATGAGTTGCTGCCTCATCGTCAGTTTAGTCTTAGCATATTCCTCAGGATGGGAAAAATTCCTTTTGAGGCCTAGATACTGTCCAAAGGGTAGACTAGTTCGTAACTGAGATGAATTATGAGATGAAAAATGTAGAAGTGAATTTCTGTCTAAACCTAGACTGATCTCTTCCAGCAGGCCTACCCAGTCAAATTTTAAGATGTTGGTCTGTTATTTTAATAATATCTTAGTTTTAAAACTAATGTATTAGTTTTATATTATGTATTTTATAATATTTTTGTATTTAGTGTTGTTTCCTGCCTCGATCCAGAGGGAGAGGCGGTAAATAAATTCATTATTATTATTATTATTATTATTATTATTATTATTATTAATCTCTTTCTTGCTCATGGCGGTTTTTCTAGACGGACATGACGGGCATTGCCAAGTCATGCTGTCTTTTACAGATTCAGGAATTTCCTGACAATGAGCATGTTTTAAGTACGACTGCTTTTGGGTGGATTCCTGCACTGAACAGGGGGTTGGACTCGATGGCCTGATAGGCCCCTTCCAACTCTATGATTCTATGATTTCTGGATGTTGGTGTGGATGTATTTTGGTAGGCCCAGTTTCTGAAGGTTTTCTGTATAGTTTTTTGATGTGATGCCAGTGACCGATGTGACTAACGGAATAATTGTGACCTTTTCCTGTTGCCATAGTTCTTTGACTTCCATGGCCAGTGGTGTATGTTTCTCTTTCTCTGTTGTTGTTGTTGTTGTTGTTATTATCCAGCAATAAGAAAAATCCAAGACCTGATTAACACTTCATCATATGCGGCTAAATGCCTGAGAGAACAGGAAGGTCTTAACCTGGTGCCAAAAGGATAACCATGTTGGCACCAAGCGGGCCTTGTTGGGGAGATTGTTCCATAATTGGGGGGGCACCACCGAGAAGGCCCTCTCCCTCATTGCTGCTGCCTTCCAAGCCTCCCTCATTGGCCTGTTGTGCTGTGGCATTCAGTGAAAGCTGGCTGGGAAGGGCTCCGGTGCTTCCTTCTAATCTCAAACATTTCTGTGTCTCTTATTTTATTTTGCGTAGATGCAGATGCCGCCCGGCCATCGAGTTGGCAAGATTCGCTATTTCTCTTCATTGCCATCTTCTTTTTCTTTTGGCTGCTCAGTGTCTGACTGGATGGACCCCCCTGGACTTGCCGTATACTAAAGACTATTGGAACTGGATAGAAGGACTGTGATGTATTAGGGGGCAGGGCAGTTGTGGGGTGTAGGCTGGCTGCTCAGGCTGGGAGAACGAAGGGGGAAGGGTGTTTAAAACTGTGGTCGCGGGGTAGAACTCGGGGCACGGTAAGTCTCCATCGACCTTTTCCCTTAATCCCCCAGCACAGAATTAAACCATAATAATCGGGCTACATCTTGGGTGATCATGCAAAAAGGGGGTGTATGCGTGTGTCCCTCCATGTAATTATGTGTGTGTTGGGTGGGAGAAGGGTGTGTGTCCAAATATCCTATGGCTGAGTTGGTTTCATCTCCCCCCTTGAGAGAAAATTTCCAGAGCTTGGAGCGGGGGGTGGGTGGGTGTTGAATCCAAAATCTGCTACCCTTAAGCAGAAGGCCGTAGCCAGCCTGAGAGGGACATCTGGGCCACTGGGGGGCTCTCCGTTGACCCACCGAATGAGGTTCCACTCGCCTGCCGCCTTTCTTCACACACATCTGTCAAGCGGAAGGGTGCGGCCCAGGTTTCCTGTCGCTTCCAGGTTATTCAGGAGTGATTCAGCATTGTCCTTGACTACCTACAGGACGAGTATCCGCCTTCCAGGCTTCCATACAAAACTGGAGAAACACAGGCTGTGGCCCCATCCCTGGGGTTATCATTGCATAAAACACCATGTATGAAGGGAAAGGAATTCTGGAGAGGAGAGGGCCTCCTTTCCCCTCCCAGAGAAGTGGCCAGAGGGGGGAAAGGAGCCCGCCTCACCAGCCGTAACGAGTATTGTGAGAGTGGGGAGCAAAGGTAGGGACGGCATGCAGAGGGCTTTGCCAAAGTGTGAGGTGTCCTAAGATGGGTGTGAGTAAGCATTGGAGGACCACGACCTATGACCTCCGCTTCAGTGCACTATTTGGCCCTGCAGCCATCCTTGTTGCCGACCCCTGGGAGAGGGATGGGATTCCGATACTTTAATATGAGGCTCTAAGTGGCCACAAAGGAGTCTCCTCAAGGTCCCCCAGCTTGCTTTCGCAGGGTGGTGGTTATTTTCAGGGAGGGTGTCCCTCCTTTGTTACTGCTTTGCCTGGGAAATAGGAAGTCATTAATCAAGGTAGCGACGGGAAATGCAAGGCAACTGGCTGTATTTTTTCTTCTTCTTCCACTATTCCCAATCCGCTGAGGCTGCTGGAAGAGGGTCAGGGCTGGGAAAGGGGTGTTACTATTTAGATTGCAGCTGTTTGCGGGATATCCTTGAAGAACAGTATTCTGTGGCCCAGACGTCTCTGTGAAAATGTCGTGTGTGTGTGTGTGTGTGTCCTCGAATCCCATTTTGGGTGACCAGAAGAGCGATCTGTAAATTAACCAATGCTGTAATTAAATTAACCCACGATCCGTATCCATTGCAGGAATGGAGTCTCTTTGCTAGGTGTGGCTTAGTTAATGAGAGAAGTGTGCATGTGTAAACAGAAAGTGTGTGTGTGTGCATATGCATGCATATAATTTGCATAGTTTATTTTCTTCTGCTAATTCATGGGGAGGAGGAGAAGAGCTGTACATAGCAAAAATAATAATAATGCCTGCCACTTGATTTCTTTAAATCCTCCCCTACACCCAGTCTTCTTAAATTTCATCAGGCACAGAACAGACGTTTTCTAAATCTCTCTCTCTCTCTCTCTCTGTAGCTACAGGAACGGTCCTCACTGCTGCAACTCCTGTTCTCTCATAAACCTTCTTCTTCCCTTCATATCCACCTTGTTCTTGGGAGCACCTTGTTTTCCAAGTGTGCTGTGTAAGCTTTTGCTCTCTTTTTGTCGTTCCTTAGAGTTATCTGCCTTCTCTGCCCCTCTCTCTAGAGCAGCTTAACCAATTTGTGCCAGATGTTCTCCTGGCTTTCCCAGTGTCTCCGTGACATGTGGGCGAGTGATCCTATCACTGCCCTTAGTACTTTACGATATAGATCAGACTTGCCCAACCTGGTGCCCTCCAGGTGTTTTGGACTATAATTCCTACCATTCTGGGCTATGCCAACTGGGACTGATAAGAGTTGGTCCAAAACATTTGGAAGGGACCAGGTTGGGGCAGCCTGATTTATCGTGGGCAGAAGATTGTCTTATGATCTCCAAGTCAGGATTTCGTTCTCATCTGTGCCATCCCTTTAAACCAGCCCACTACAGGACGTTAAACTTACACCCGTTGTAATGGAAAAACAGAGAGATCTAGCCTAGCTGTATGAGGGGGAAAGAATCCATGAAGACTCATTGTTGTCCAGTGTAGCCTGAAGTATTTAAAAACAGAAGAGCTATGTTTGGATGGTCCCTGAAAAGGTGGTTGAATGTGAGCCATCTTCTCCTTAGGTGGCTCAACTGCCTCATACAATATTTATTTATTTTTATTTTATTATTGCATTTATATCCTGCCTTTTTGCCTACAAGGAACCCAATATGGCGTACATAATCTTCCTCCTCCTCCTCCTCCTCCTCCTCCTCTTCACTTTATCCTTACAACAACAGCCCTGTGAGGTGGGTTGGGCTGAGAGTCTGTGACAGGCCCAAAGTCACCCAGTGAGTTTCCATGGCTGAGTGGGGACTAGAACCCGGATCTCCCGACTCCCAGTCTGACACTCTAGCCACTACACCGCACTGGCTCTACAATACTGCTTGAAGTCTATCTAACCTGTTTAGGGTGACCATATGGAGAGGAGGACAGGGCTCCTGTATCTTTAACAGTTGTATAAAAAAGGGAATTTCAGCAGGTTTTATTTGTATGCATGCAGCACCTGGTGAAATTCCCTTTCATCACAATGGTTAAACTGCAGGAGCCTTGCCCTCTTTTGTATCTGGTCAAGAGGGCAGGGCTCCTGCAGCTTTAACTTGTGATGGAGAGGGAATTTCACCAGGTGCTGCATGCATACAAATGACACCTGCTAAAATTCCCTTTTCAATACAACTGTTAAAGATACAGGAGCCCAGTCCTCCTTTTCACATGGGCACCCTAAACCTGTTACAGCAGGCCTGCTTTGTAAAGGCCTGTCAGTGTACATAAGGATCAACTATGTGACCTTCCAGACAAAACAAGCAGAGAAAATGTCCGTCCGTTTGCAGGAGTTTACTGCCACACCGGACACATTTGCAGAATGTCGCCTTCAAGGCCATACGCCCTGAGAGGAAACTTGCTAAGATTGCAACAAAAATAAAATGCAAACAAGTAAGAAAGGGAGGGGGGAGAAACAGCAGCAGAATAGCAAAAATAGAATAAAATCTCAGCTAAATCCGTGGGGGAAGAGTTCCTGCCAAAACTCAGCTATAGAAGCTTCCCACATTGAGGCTCCGTAGACCGATTAATATCCAGTAGTATGCTGCCTCTGAACATGGTTATTTTGTTACCATGATCCATAATCATTAATAAGAGCTATCCTCCATGAACCCCCATTGAAAGCCTTTGGCCCAGCTGGCTGGGCATGATAAGTGTTGTAGGCAACACATCTGGAGGGCACCCGATTGGGGAAACGTGCTCTAGATTATTTATGACTGCATTAAATAACACCAGTTCCAATACAGGTCTTTGTATTGGTGCCCAGTGTTAGAGCTGTGCTTTTTCTTTCTTTTTTTTAAAAACTCTGGTTCCTGTTCTTTAACCAGTTGCAGATCTAGATGGGTTCGGGTGACCATATGGAAAGGAGGACAAGGCTCTTGTATCTTTAATAGTTGTATTGGAAAGGGAATTCCAACAGGTGTCATTTGAATGCATGCAGCACCTGGTGAAATTCCCTTTTCATCACAACAGTTAAAGCTGCAGGCACTATAGTAGAGTGACCAGATACAAAGGAGGACAAGACTCCTGCAGCTTTAACTGTTGTCATAAAGAGGGAATTTCACCAGGTGCTGCATACATACAAATGACAACTGCTGAAATCCCCTTTTCAATACAACTATTAAAGATACAGGAGCCCTGTCCTCCTTTTCATATGGTCACCTTAAGATGGGTTCACATCCTCTTCCTATGAGTTTTACTTGGGAAACTTTGGTGAGAATTTAAATTCTCCCACGAAGAAATAATGGAAAACCACCAGTGGGGAAAAATATATATATTTGTTTAGGCAAAACTGTACAGGGGAGGGGAATTATCTCCATAGAAGTAGAGATTATAATTCCCCCCTTGGACTATAAAACCTGAAGTCTCTTTCCCTCTGGGAACCTACTCCCTTCTATCTCCGTTTTTCCTGGTTATGTGGGAATTGCCATATTCTGGCTTCAATTCACAACTGTGAGACCCCACCTCTCCCCACTTCAGAGAAGCCATCCTTGGGTGGGTGGTTGTGCCTAGGCCTCAATAGCAAAAAATAAATTAAAAATCAACTGATCAACCCCATTTCCAGGCAGGAGAAAAATGCTGCCTGAAAGAAAAGGCAGTCATGCCATCCTTCTCAATTAATTTATCTGCCCGGGGCAGGAAGCCACTTTTGGCCTAAGAAACTTCCAGAGCAGGCTTTTATCGTGGAATTTCCCAGCCTCATACACGGAATTTGCCGGGACGGGGCAGATGTCATCTTCCATGTGTTACCTTGTTTTTCTAGTTCTCTGTCTGGCAGCATTCCTAATGTTACTGAGACGGCTACTTAGCCCAGGCTGCTTTGATGTTTGGATAGTAGTAAGGAGGGCTTTGTGGAGCGGAGTACCTAGGTGGAGTGGAATGGATAAAAAGTAAGTGTTGCCAGATTTAATAATGGGGTTTTTTAAAAAGAAAAAGCACGAAGAGAAATTGGGACACAAGCAGATTTTGGAAGGTGTTTAAAACCACCAGTTTGCAAATAACTAAAAAAAAAAAAAAAGTTTACAGTTTCAAAATAAGTAAATTAACCATCTTGCTACTTTTAAGTGTCAGAAATGGAGATCGCAGGTGTGTGTATTTCATAAGGCTGCAATTCTGTGTTTAGGATTAAATCCCACTGAACTCAATGGGACTTAAATTCAGTGTAGACACATATAGGTTCGTGTGGTAAGACCCTTGGCCCTTCGAAACTCCATCAGCTGTTCTTGAAGAGAAAATAATGGAACTTTAAACCCCTTATTTAAAAGAGTTAAAAGATACTAAACATATAGTTGAGTCTAATAACCATCTGTCACATAATTTGTTTTTACTCAGATTTAATCAGGGATTACTTGGCCAGTTTCTGTCCGCTGTACTTGCAAGAGTTAAAATAGCCACTTCGTCTATAATTACTAATGGAAAAGAATGGAACTACCTTTTAACCGAATTATCTATCCTTCTTGTGTGTACAGTATTAGAGTAAATCTCAAACTAAAATATTAGATACATACCCTGAAAGGTCCTCTCCTACAATACCCCACATACACCAGTCTTCACAATCATGTCTTCATTTTAACTCCACTTCCGCCACCACCAAAGCACCCTAACGCTGTAGACCTATGCACACTTATTTGGGAGTAAGACCTATTAAAATGAATGAGGTTTGTTTCTGAGTAAGCAGCAATAGGATTGAGCAGGGCTCCCCCAGGATGGGGCAACTTGCCCCAGAGCCCCACTAAGCAAGGAAAGCCCTGACTCAGTACCTGGGTCTACAACTGCCCCCCAACCTGGTCCTTATAGGGAGCAGTCACAAGGCCCCCCCACATCACATCTGCCCCCAAGCCCCATAAACCCTCTGGAAGGTCCTGGAATTCAGCTGTATGGGTGCCATTCCACTCCCCACCCCCCACCTAACTGTATTCTGCGAGAGGGAGCGGTATATAAGTGCAATAAATAAATAAATAAATAAAATAATGGACTATTAACATTGCCCAGATGCTTCTCAAAGTAATTATCTTTTTAAAACAATGTAAGGCTTGTCTTGCAGTGCCCCCCAGTGACTGTTATTTTAAAATACTCCAGAATCCTGCAGAATCACCATTATTTTTCTCCAATAGTGCGACTCTTATGCATATCTTAGAATCATAGAATAGCAGAGTTGGAAGGGGCCTATAAGACCATCGAGTCCAACCCCCTGCTCAATGCAGGAATCCACCTTAAAGCACCAGCTCACCTAGGGTGACCATGGCAGGATCTACACTACTGCTTATAATGGTTTATAATGGTTATGACAACTGTTCAGGCCCAGGACACATTACATATAAGTTTTCATACCATTTTAAAAGTGTTAAACCCTGCTTGGTGTAGATCGGCCCCATATGAAAAGGACAGGGCTCCTCTATCTTTAACAGTGTATTGAAAAGGGAATTTCAGCAGGTGTCATTTGTATATATGGAGAACCTGGTGAAATTTCCTCTTTATCACACCAGTTAAAACTGCAGGTGCCCTGCCCTCTTAAATCTGATCACTGTAGTATAGCTCCTGCAGCTTTAATTGTGGTAATGAGGGAATTTCACCAGGTTCTCCATATATACAAATGACTCCTGCTGAAATTCCCTTTTCTATGCAACTGTTAAAGATACAGGAGCCCTGTCCTCCTTTTCATAGGGTCACCCTAAGCTCATGTACACTTTCATGTGGTTCATGGGTTGTTTTCACTGGCATGCGAAATGACCACATATGTAGTGTTGCCGTATCTTGATTTCAAGAACATTGACCCCTGTGCAGGGCCATGGGGCACAAACTTATAGCCCCTAACAGCAGAGGAACTAATAGCAAACTGTTTACTTCCATGGCAGCTGCTAGTGTCTCACTGTGTGGTGAGAAACCACAGACGCCTACCAGTGAAAGCCTTAACCATTTCCCCCTGATCTTTTGTTTCACCGTGCCTCATTCACAGAAGTTTATGGTGGTCTAGATGACAGTTTCCCACTCATAACCCTCCCATGTTTTTCTTCTGCTTTTTTCTTTATTGTAGAAAATCTGTTAAGGAGAAAAAGATGGAACAGCTGCAAATTGCCTTTTGATTGCTAATGCTAGTTCTCCCTGAAAGCACCTTAAATCTTAATTCTTCCATTACTGAGGCCTCAACTTTTAGCTGAAGCCCTTTTTGTTGCTGCTCAGAAAGTCAAAGCCCTCTTTACCAATTTCCATGTGGAGAATGTGCCAAATCAGTGATCAGAAACACCAGTCATGCTATGGTTTAACCTGTTTTCGATTAACAGAGGATCTATGCCTTTAACAGTCAGACAAGGGGTGGAAATCAACAGACAGGTCTCCATCTTAGAGGCATAATGCTGGGAGAAACCACCTGTTGATTTTAATCTAACACAGAGAGGCCCAAAGCTCCCATTTTATTGGGGGAAAAATAAAAATCTCAAATTATATGTGAACTGGGTTGGGTTGGTAATCAGTTGGGTATTCCGTCAGGTAATCAGTCATGTTTAGCATTTACTAAATGAGTGAGCCACAAAAAACCAACAAATACTAAATTAGGGTGACCATATGAAAAGGAGGACAGGGCTCCTGTATCTTTAACGGTTGTTTTGAAAAGGGAATTTCTGCAGGTGTCATTTGTACCTACATATGGTGAACCTGGTGAAATTTTCTCTTCATCGCCACAGTTAAAGCTGCAGGCGCCCTGCCCTCTTTTAAATCTGGTCACAGTATAACTGCAGTATAGCTCCTGCAGCTTTAACTGTTGTGATGAAGAGGAAATTTCACCAGGTGCGACATGCATACAAATGACACCTGCTGAAATTCCATTTTCAATACAACTGTTAAAGATACAGGAGCCTTGTCCTCCTTTTCATATGGTCACCCTACAGAAACCCCCTCAGAAAAATCAAGGGCCCTTGACTAAAGTGTGTGTGGAGGGCACAAATCAATCAGAACTAAAGCACTGTATATGTGTGTGTGCACACGCATGTGTGAGAGAGAGAATCCTTTCCTTTTTGCAATTTTAAAATACCTCCCTCCCCCAGACATACCGTTTCCCTCAGGGCAATATATATAATGTATTCTGTTCGTTTTCCTCTGGATGCCAGGGGTGTGTGTGATTTTAATCAGGTAAAGAGTTCATGGGAATGGCTTAAAAACCACTCACCTGAGGGTGTTTTATTTTGTTTTTAAAGCCAAATTTGAGATGTTGATTGCAGACCTCCCACAACACATCTAATTTGGTTCCTAAGGCTATTCCTTATTTGGTCAGCTTAAGCAGACAACAGTTTGAACATGTGTGTGCATAAACGGTATCAACTTTATCCTCCTTTACAGGCCGCAAAACCAACCATTGTTCTAGGGTTACCACTTAAAAATAAAATTAAAACTTTAAGGAACAGGCTATTAAAAATAAATAGGGCCTGGGTTTGGTTTTTAAAAAGGTACGTCTGTCGAAATGTCAAATGGAAACCTTTTCCCCAGCCTAAGAAACAAAATGTCTGCCATCAGTCACTTAGGACACACATTCAGCTGTAATTTGCAATAGGGAAGCTACTTGAAATCATGTAGCAAGCTATGTGAAGCAGTTTCTGACACAATTTGGTTGTTTTTCACTACACATAATACTTCCCATGGTCCAGTTTATACTGATATGATTAAACTTGTTTGAATCACAGACAGGCCACGGGCTGCATCACACAAATGTTTTGCCACGTGGGGTTACTTCCACACCCTCTCAGGCCCCCACCCGACTACAAACTGGTTGTGTGAACTGAATTTGAGATCTTTCATGCACCAGGACAGCAAAAAATGTGGTTCAGTCTTTGTGTAGGCATGGATTGTATAAATATGCAGCCATAGTAGGGGGGGGGGGCAGACTTTTCTTTCCACTCATCTCTTTCTTCCATTCCCAAATGAATTCCAGGGCAAAACGTGTCTTCAATTTTATAGAAGAAAAATAATGATGATAATAAAAGCAAAGGAAATCTAGAGCAAAAAACAGAACAAGTCAAATGGTCAGTCACGCAATGAGCCCCACCACCCTCTGTCCAAGGGAATGGGGCAGTTTTTTGGGGGGGGCTCTCAGCACAGTCCCCCCCAGGGCACACAGAGGTAGCAGGTTCAAAAAGTCTCTGTCCCAAGTCTCTATTGGTTTCTCGCGCCATGAGGTAATAAAGCTATTGGACTGACTAGCATGGAGCCCTCCTGTGAGCGAGGGGGGAGAGCCAGTTGGATGTTTCTGTGGGTCCATGTTGCTCCTAGTAGGTCTCTTACACCATCAGAACTCTTGTGCATGTCACACTTGAACATTCACTCTTGGCGTGAATCCCGTCAGTATTGGCACCTTTCATAACTAGGCCTTTTCACCATTCCTTTTCTTTCTTTTACGATTATCTGTCTTTATCCACATTCCTCCTTTGAGTCTTATATCGGTATCTTCTCATGCTCACCAAGAGCTTTCTTCGAATCAAATCTCATTTTCCTCTAGTGAAAAGGTGCTACCAATTTTGTTTTTCATCAGTTATTTCTATTGGATCTTTTCTACACTCTCTATACTTCTTGACGCTACCGTTCTAATTCCCCCCCCCCTTTCCAGCCCCTAATCTCTTTTTGCCAGTTTTACATTTCTAGTTAACATTCCTGCCCTTAGGTTAACTTAATCATCCTTAGTTAACATCTTCCTTTCATGAGATTTTAGGTGGTTTATCTTCCCATCATCTCTGGTTTCCACCCAGATCTTATTCCTCAATACTTTCAGTATCTATCTCCTCCAGTTTGTGTTTTCCACCATCGATTCTTCTTTCTGTTGTGGGTTTTACTTCACCTCTCCTTAGTTCTGCCTCTCTCATTCAGGTCATTCACTCTCTACACCAAAATATTTACACATGTGTATTATTATTTCCATCGTGGTGGGGAAAATATCAACTACCTCCCCAATTGGGCCACATGATTTCCATCCCTAGAACCAGCTGTATCTCCTTTGTGTTGGGATTCATAGGGGCAAAAGGTGGGTAGAGAGAAAGAAAATCCTGAAGATGCAGCTATGATAAGTAACATTTCTGGTTTGTTCAACCCCTTTTCCCAAGATGCCTCCCTTATTGGACTAAAGGAGTGCAAAGGGCATCCAGGAGGTTTTCTGCACAATCAGGGTTTTGGGTGTTGTTGTTTTGCTCAATACATGACATTTATTACTAATTTTGTGTATAGTCCACGTGGCTTCCCTCACGGCTGTACTTCTGTTGCGATATCACACTGCCAGAACATTCAAACACAATATGCTGTTCTTGGAGAAATGCAATTTCACCATCAGATATTGTAGGGTTTCCATCCTTTTTTCACCTTCAGGGAACCCATTCACATCTGTCACAGAGCCCCTACATATTGCAGAGGGCTCTGGTATGTGTTCTACGACACCCACTCAGGGCACTGGCCAGGCCTATGCAACCCTCACATTACACTTTGTGAACTGGGAGTGTGCCCTAAACTAACCCCAGCACCGACACACGCTGGGCCTGTTCACACGATCGAGCTGCATGTGCCAGGGACTTTACATAATCAGCCTCACTATTGTCTTGCTGTGTTGTGTGAAGCCGTCAAGAGTGGCTTGTTGCTATGGTTAACAAGCCACCCCAGAACCCTACAACAGACCACGGCTTATTTCCCCCTCCATGATCATGAGAACCTGTTTACTCTTGTGGCTACACTTTGCAGCCCGGTTGGGTACTATTTGGCAAATTGTCTTTCAAGGATACTTCTCCATCACTACTGATCTTCTCACTGTGGAAACACTTCAAAGGAACCCCATGGGTCCCTGAGAAAAAAATTAAAGATACACATTACATTAACGTGTTACTGACAATGTGAATTTTTAAAAAACTAAAATAGGCAGGGTAGAAGATCAGGATTGAGGCAGGCAGAGTGAGTTTAACTCTTCTCTCTTATTCCGAAGCATCCAGTCAGGCACAGATCAGAAGTTTGTGCTTATTAATACTTCCCCTAGTACCTTGAACTATCATTTTGGAAACTCATCACCACTATCTTTCTGGTAAAGGTAGCATCTTATGTTCGGTCTCTTTCTCTAATGGAAGGGGCAACAGCTCAGCCCCCAACAGCTTCTCCTCAGGACTACGCCCCAGAGAAAATCTCCCCTTTCAGATGGCGGCCATCTTAGATCTCCACACCCAGGGAAACTATTCATATAGAGAGGTATATTGGATTGTTTACCCCAGGCAGGGGCTATCACCTTGACTTCGCACAATCTTCGCACCAATACGTATGCTCATTTCCTGTAGCAAGATTCCCTAAGGGATGCCGCTGTCCTCGATCAACACGCCACCGGAGGAGATACCATCTTGGGTCTGAACAGGATCCATGTCTCTGATTGTTTCTCCTGTTTATACGTGTCATGTTTAAACTTGACAGGAAGACGCCACAGTTTTGCCATCTTGGAATCATCCCATCATGGAGAGATGCCAACTTAAGCCCTATTCGGCAAACGTCTTTGCTCATTCTGCTACCAAGAGACTCATCGGTGCTGCCATCTTGAATAGCCTTCCACGTTCAGCAGCGAGATGCCATCTGGGGCCCTCCCAGGCAGGCTCTATGAGACTGATCCAGCAGATTATGATATAGGTTGCAGGTGCCACATTAGCTCAGCCCCTCCCCAACCCCTCCAAGTAGGTAAGCCATTTGGGATATCCCCTCCCCTCCCTCCCCACCCACCTCCCACCTGTGTCACCCTATTGGGTCCCCTTCACCATTTCTAGAGTCGCAGCGTGGTTACTAAGAGGTGTGCGGATCAGGGTCATGGAAAGACTACCATCTTGGATCACATCTTCAATTATCTTCCCCATGGAGCACTGCCATCTTGAATCCCAAGAGGTGCTGTATTGGATCCCCTCCCCCTCCCCGGCACCATGATGCAACAGTCCTCTGGCAGCGAAAAGAGTTCTTTCCCTGCCCAGCCTAGTTCAGCACTGGCATTCTTCTCTTCCCTGGAGCCAGGAGGAACATGAAAGGGGGGAGGGGGCACGGCACAGCAAGATCAGTTGGAGGTGTCGGAGTGGACGCTGCCAGGACCTTCCGTTGGGGAGGTCACAGAGGATGGAGTGGCTGCTTCTTGCCAGCCGCCGTTGGCCTAGTGAAAAGGAGAAACAATTGCAGTCAGCTCACCTTCCCAGAGAACTGATTCACGCATTACACCAACCCATGGTTTATTTAAACCAAGTTTGTCTAGCAGAAAGTTGAACAAACCATGGTTACTTTCCTCAATCACTGGGTGTTCTGTTTCCATCCTCCTTCACCTACTCTGTCCCCATAGTCCAAATGCCTTTGTGGCACTGTAGTATGTAGAGCAGTCGGCTTTTTTTTTTTTTAACCATTCTTGCCTGCCATGTCTGTAGCCTGGTGAAACAACCCATGATCCTGGGTTCACATATAACAACAACCAGTGGTTTAAACAACTCACGAGTCAACAGTTCTTTATGTCAGCTCACCGTGACCCTCAACCTCCATCCCTATTCTACCTCACTACTAGACATCACTACTAGACATCTCTTGGCATATACCTATTCTACCTGACTTGTTTGTTGTTTATTCGTTCAGTCGTTTCCGACTCTTCGTGACTTCATGGACCAGCCCACGCCAGAGCTTTCTGTCAGCTGTCGCCACCCCTAGCTCCCCAAAGGTCAAGCCTGTCACCTCCAGAATATCATCCATCCACCTTGCCCTTGATCGGCTCCTCTTCCTTTTGCCTTCCACTTTCCCTAGCATCAGCCTCTTCTCCAGGGTATCCTGTCTTCTCATTATGTGGCCAAAGTACTTCAGTTTTGCCTTTAATACCATTCCCTCAAGTGAGCAGTCTGGCTTTATTTCCTGGAGTATGGACTGGTTTGATCTTCTTGCAGTCCAAGGCACTCTCAGAATTTTCCTCCACAATATCTATTCTACCTCACTACTAGACATCACTACTAGACACCCTTGATATAACATAATAAACCCCACATATAACTCAGAGAATCTTGTCTCTAGTTTCTCACACTGTCCAGATCTAAACCTTCTTCTCTTCCCAAGAATCTTGGATCTCAGTCTTTCACAGCAATTGAAACCAGCTAGTTCCTTTGAGATGGTAAACTTGCCTCAACTGTACCTCTCCAGAATACAAATGGAGGGTGCACATGATCAAATGCTCCTCCATACAGAACAATCCCCTGCATACAGAAAATGAGCATGTCAGGGCTATGCAAGGATCCCTCTCCCTGACATCCAGTTTTCTGTACAGAGGGATTTTAAAAATCTTGATATAGAGGAGCGTGCAAAGATGATGTCTAAGGGTTGACACGACGGGGTGGGGGTATTAAAACTATGCATAGTGTGCAGGAAGAGGGCAGGCAGAAGTTTTTCTCCCTGTTACAGGCCATCCAATGGGGTCTTTTCAGATAAAAGAAAGCACTCCCACAATGCATAATTAATTTATAGACAACGCACTCATGGCCACAAGCAGCTTAGATGGTTTTAAAAAGGGGATTAGAAAAATTCACAGGGTGGGGGAGAGGAAGGCTATTAGTGCCTGTGAGCGATGATAATTAAGTGAAACCTCCACTGAAGTCTCACACACTAAGCCCAGAGAACCGGGGCTTATTGTGAAATGAGCTGCGTGCTGCCACACACAGCCTGTTCGCTCCTGCTTTGCTCCTTAGTGTGACTGCTAAAAAGAACGGGGATCCTGGCTAGTTTCTCTACAACAAGCCAGGAATAGTAAACCAAGAATAAACCCCAGTTTATGATTCTGGCTTATAAAGGGAGCAACAAGTTAGGAATCATAAACCGAGAATAAACTGCAGTTTGCAATTCTGGCTCAGAAAGGGAGCAACAAGCCAGGATCCCAGGTTCAGAAAACACATGCCTAAACAAACCCTTCCTGGTTTGTTTAGTGTCTATGATACTAAGGAGGAACAGTGGGCTTCATGCATTGTGATAAGCCGGGCATTCTAGCTTATCATCACATCTGAATGTGCTCAGTATTGTCACTGAACAACAGTGAAAAGAGGGCTGTTGTTTTCATGGTCGGCTTGTGGGTTTCTCAGAGATTGCCCATTATGGGGAAAAACGGGTATAGGAATAGATGGATCTTTGGTCTGATCCATCAGGACTCTCCTTATATTCTGCTGAGAGCCTTCACATGCAGTCTGAAGTGGTACAGCCCAGAGAGAAAGTTACCTCTTAGAATCATAGAGTTGGAAGGGCCTATAAGGCCATTGAGTCCAACCCCCTGCTCAATGCAGGAATCCACCCTAAAGCATCCCTGACAGATGGTTGTCCAGCTACCTCTTGAAGGCCTCCAGTGTGGGAGAGGCCACAACCTCCCTAGGTCATTGGTTCCATTGTTGCACTGCTCTAACAGTCAGGAAATTTTTCCTGATGTCCAGCCGGAATCCGGCTTCCTGTCACTTGAGCCCATTATTCCGTGTCCTGCACTCTGGGAGGCTCGAGAAGAGATCCTGGCCTTCCTCTGTGTGACAACCTTTTAAGTATTTGAAGAGTGCTATCATGTCTCTCCTCAGTCTTCTCTTCTCCAGGCTAAACATGCCCAGTTCCTTCAGTCTCTTCTCATACGGCTTTGTTTCCAGAGCCCTGATCATCCTCATTGCCTTCCTCTGAACCCCTTCCAGCTTGTCTGCATCCTTCTTGAAGTGTGGTGCCCAAAATTGGATGCAATACTCAAGATGAGGCCTAATCAGTGCCGAATAGAGGGGAATTTGGAAGCTATGCTTCTATACTTCAATGACAACAAGACATCAATCTCCAGGCACAAACTCACCCTCATTTCTCGTGGGCTGTACATCTGGCTGGCAGCCATACTGTCCCCATAGCCACCGGGTCCCATGGAGTGACGCATTGACTCCACCTAGTTGTAAATGGGGAACACACAAAGAGCAGAGTGACGGCAGGTTGAGGAGGTTAAAATGAGAGGCTCGGTCGAGAAGCATCATTAAGTTTGCTAGGGGCTCCAGTGAATATTGAGTGGGTGTAGTAGAGAAGGGTCCAGCAACGTGAAGTTTTTTCAGAGCATACACAGTATATTTTTGCCACAGATTTTCCTTATTACCTTCCTCCTTCTCTCACTTTTTTTCTGCAGGAGAGAAGGAAAGGCTTTAAATTACATATTTCCTCTCAGTTTTGGAGGGAGCGATCCTACGGCCCCTAGTCAGCATCTCAGGGAGGGGGGCATTGGATAGTCCGGATTCCTGGATCCGAGGTCAGAGACAGCACTCAGACCCAGGAACATGCGCTCCCACCTCCGTCCCCCTTGCAGATGGCATGCACCAAACTGCACTGGCTGCACCTTGAGGTCGCAAAAGCGAGCTTGGAGGGGAGGTAAAGGGGAAATTATTTATTTATTTATTTATTTAACTACATTTATATACCGATCCATAGCCAAAGCATTCCTTTGGGTGGGGTGTGGTGGGGACTGGGGAGGCCGGTTTATAAAGCATCTCCAGACTTCTCAAGTCTCTTTCCCTCCCCCTCTGCAACACCCCAGCTAGATGGGTGAAAAACCTGTCTAATGAAAACGCAGAGCAGGAGGGGCACGGAAGCAAAAATCGCCTCAGCCACTTCCGCTTGATGATATTATTATTATTATTAGTTGTTGTTGTTATTATTATTATTATATTTGTATCCCGCCTTTTGCCCAATACTGGGCCTCAAGGCAGCCTTACAAAATTTAAAACATATACATTTTAAACTTAAGAAAAGAAATGTACAAACATAACAACAACAACAACAACAACAACAATAATAATAATAATAATAATAATAATATATTAAAACGTAAACTTTACAAGTCCTTAACATAGATGAAGGACCAGATTATTCTCCAAAGGCGTGCTGGAACAAACAAGTTTTAGCCTGCTTCTGAAAGCCCACCAAGGAGAGAGCCAGCCTAGCTTCCCCAGGAAGAGAGTTCCAGAGCACCGGAGCAGCCACCGAGAAGGCCCTCTCCCATGTTCCCACCAAGCGCGCCTGTGAAGATGGTGGGACTGAAAGAAAGGCTTCTGCAGAAGATCTCAAAGCACGGGCAGGCTCATAAGGAGAATACGGTCTTTCAGGTAACCTGGACCTGAGCTTGATTCCCACAAGCCTCCGAGTTTGGAGGCTTAAAAGCATCGGGATAGGACTGCATCCCTAACTTTTCATTTTTTAACAACGAAATATCACTTCCATTATAAAACAACAGATAGAAAAAAATAACGCAAGGAAAACAATGCAGTAAAAGCCTCTTCTGTTGATTCAGCCCCCCCCCCCCCTTCTCCCACAGAAATTAATACTGGAGCAATTTATACGGGCGACAATTAAGAAGCTATTCATCACTAATCCCACTGTCATGCACATACTACTGCCGCAAGAACATATATCACAGGGACATCTTTTTGACTCAGTCCTAGAAGAATGGAAGCCTGATTTAGCTCAGGAGAGAAAGGAACTGACCTGTGATGTAGGATAGGAGTCTCCGTTTAGACCCTGAAGGCCCATAAACATGTCCCCAGAGCTGGAGAGATTGAAGGAGCCACCGGAGCCTACCAGAAAACAGAGGAAGGGGAGGGGGAACACAGCAACAGGGTGAATGAAGTGGGAAGCGCATCCGCCTCTAGCAAAGAAAAGGTTAATACGACTGCAGAGTTGACTAGCTGGAGGAGCAAGAAAAGAGAATCCGTCTGTGGGAGGAACCCATGGCTATGGCCAACAAGGGGGTGCAAGTGCTAGTGTAGGGGGGAGGGGGGAGGTGTGGGGTGGGGGAGACCTCATTCTTCTGCACCCAGTAAGGGGGCACTGTCTGTTGGGGATGGGATTGGAGTGCTGGTAGCGGAGGGATCTCCTTAGGGAACGCCAGCGCTTGTTGGAGGGGAGAATTCCATGTGTCTCCAAACCCAGCAAGGACTCCTGCACCAACATGGGGTGTAGTGGAGTTTTTTTTGGGGGGGAGGGGAGTTACCCGCGGAGGAGGGGGTGTTGGGGGAGTCGCCCCCACTCTGTGCGGCGCTGACAGCCGTTTTCACGGCGTAAATATTGGCTTCCTCTTGGAACTTGCCGATGTTCTTCTTATAGCGGATGCGCTTGTTCCCGAACCAGTTTGAGACCTGGAAGGAGGGAGGGAGGCAGGGGAGGGGGAAGATGGGGGGTGGGGGAGGGAAGATCAAAATGGAGGGACAGGAAGCGGGGTGGGAATGAAGGAAAAGAGGGGTGGGGAGGGAAGGGAGGAGGGGATTATGTATTGACAGGTCAGCCAAACAAGGAAAACTCCCCCCCGCCCCGCCCCACCCCCACCCCTCTGCCCCAAGCTGCTCCTACCGTCCCGGGTAATACCCACGGGGCCTGTCTAGCACAGCCTCTGGCCTGCCCCCCAAACACATCCCGGTACCTGTGAGACTGTGATGCCACATTTCTTGGCAAGCTCCTCCTTGGCCTCCTCGCTGGGATAGGGGTTGCTCAGGTGCGAGTAGAAATACTCATTGAGCACCTCTGTGGCCTGTTTGCTGAAATTGCGTCGCTTCCGCCTAGGCGTAGAAGGGGAAAGACGGGGGAGCGGCAGAGGAGAGGGGAAGCGGCAGGCGGTTTGGGAAGAGAAAGAGGGAAGGTTGGGGTGAAGTGAGCGGGGTGGGGGAACACATGGGAGCGAGAAGAGGAAAAATGGAGGCAAGGAGAATTAGAGCGGGGCCTGTACGTTCTGAAAAAAAGCACGTGGTACGGCCCTCCTAGGGCCATACGACTTGACAATGTAGATGGGTACACCGCACAACTGAATGGGCCCACAGAGGTTTTATTTTCTTTAAAAAACACTGCACAAACTCAATGCACATAGAAAACTAGCATCTCAGGGTAAAAGAAACTACCCTGTTTCCCCGAAAGTAAGACATCCCCCGAAAATAAGACCTACTTCCAGTTTTGCCCCTCGCTGTAATATAAGGTATTCTTCTTCATGGAAAAATAAGACATCCCCTGAAAATAAGACCTAGCGCATCTTTGGGAGCAAAAATTAATATAAGACACTGTCTTATTTTCGGGGAAACAGGGTATATGGATATTTATTATAACTTCACTGGAGTGCTGAAATGGCCTTGGTGCAGAATTCAGCTTCTTGAGAATCCCAGCTTTAATTTTTTTAAAAAAAACATCTAAATTCTAGCTCTTACGACTACAAAGATTTTCTTGAAAGTGTGTGTGCTGAAATCCTATAAGCCAGAGCAATGGCTGAATGAGATGGCCAATAAGTGGGAACAGGATTTCAAGGCCGGCTCTAAAGCCTTGCCTCTTCCCCACGTTGCAGAAAAAAATATTCACATTCGTTCAATCTGCAGACATTTGCAGGCTGCAGGTTTTAGAGTTTCTTGACATGGAATTTCAATATGTGAAGCGTACACACAGTTAATCTATAATCCATCTTCCCAGGGGGTTAGAGTTCTACAGTCAGGGAGTTTAACTGTGAGGGAGCATCCAGTTACGTAATTCCTTGCTTCATGTAGGGTACATAAGAGGCAGGGAGCCTGCATTGGGAAGAGCGTTCAGGTGAGTGGGGAAGAACGGAGCTCCACACCTGGAATTCTCTCCCCAAAGAGACTTGCCTGGTGCCCACACTGATGTCTTTTTCTGCGACTTATAGAAAGGCGGTTCAAAAATAAAATAAAGCAAGCCTTAACGATCATGCTCACCTTGGTGAGTATGGCACTACCCTCTAATGAGCCTTATTCCTGGCCTTGAAGCTGCAGAGGTGGGTGTAGATCATCCTTAACTCCAAAGGCAGGAGGAAGGCTAGGGGTGGTTAGGAAACTAGGAAGCTGCCTTAGACTGAGTTAGGCCATTGGCCCATCTAATATTGCTGACACTGACTGGCAGCAGCTCCCCAGGGTCATAGAATCGTAGAGTTGGAAGGGGCCTAGAAGACCACTGAGTCCAACCCCCTGCTCAATGCAGGAATCCACCTTAAGGCATCCCTGACAGATGGTTGCCCAGCTGCCTCTTGAAGGCCTCCAGGGTGGGAGAGCCCACAACTTCACCAGGCAACTGATTCCATTGTCGTACTTCTCTAACAGTCAGGAAGTTTTTCCTGATGTCCAGCCGGAATCTGGCTTCCTGTCACTTGAGCCCGTTATTCTGTGTCCTGCACTCTGGGAGGACCGAGAAGAGATCCTGGCCCTCCTCTCTGTGACAACTTTTCAAGTGTTTGAAAAGTGCTGTCATGTCTCCCCTCGATTTTCTCTTCTCCAGGCTAAACATGCCCTATTCTTTCAGTCTCTCTTCGTAGGGCTTTGTTTCCAGACCCCTGGTTTCAGGCAGGATTTCTTTACTCGCCTACCTGGAGATGCCGGGGATGGAACCAAGGATTGTCTGCATGCAAAGCAGCTGCTTACCCCTGAGCACCAGCCCAAACCCCGGTTTGGCAGCTGTGTGGCGACGCAGCATCCAGCCAGCAAGGAGCCCACCCTGTTCTGCCTCAGGACAAGAAAGAATGGTGGGAATCCCCAAGCAGCAGCTGAAGCTAGGAAGCTCCTGGCCTCTATTTCCTCCAAACAAGAGAGAGTGTGAGTCTGTGTGCAGCTACTGCCAGATGGCAGTGGTTCTCAGAGCCCCACGATCGAGCAATGGCTAAAGCCCACACATTCCCTGCCTCTCCCATAGAACAGGAAAACCGGATGGGTGGGTGTGTTTAGCTGTTGGATGGCAGAGAATCTCTGAGTCCCTTCGCTTGAGCATCAGCTGAGACCGGGATGCTCCCTGCCTGCTTTTCCCAAAGGAAAAACATCAAGAAAAGCTTCCTGACTGTTAGAGCAGTACAACAATGGAATCAGTTGCCTGGTGAGGTTGTGGGCTCTCCCACACTAGAGGCCTTCAAGAGGCGGCTGGACAAGCATCTGTCATGGATGCTTTTGGGTGGATTCCTGCATTGAACAGGGGGTTGGACTCGATGGCCTTGTAGGCCCCCTCCAGCTCTGCTATTCTATGATTCTATGAAAGGGTTGGGGCCTCCATCAAGCCATCTGGGGGGAGGGGGGGAAGAACCTGACAACCCTGATGTTTGGCTTCCCTGGCAAGGCTGGCCACACACTGTAGACTCCTGAACAAAAGAGGCAACCTGGCATCGAGGAAGCGGGAGCGCAGGATCATGACCGCCTCGCACGTGCTCTGTTTCAGCTGCATCTGGATGGAGCTGAACTTCCGGTGGATGATGCTGACCATGCGCTCAATCTCCTTGGGGGACACAGGGCGCGTCCGGCTCTGCTCCCGAAGCAGGTTCATCACGTGGGTTGTGAACTCGTTGCAGGCCTGAGCGGCAAAGGGGAGAGGCAGAGGATGCGTTGAAAGGGTATGAAGTCGAACTCACAGCCCCGATCAAAAACAAGCTTTTTCCCCCAGCCCTTAATAGACACAGAAGTCATTGCCGTCCACGGGTTAATTCTCCCAAGCCCATTAGTCATTGCAGTGCAGGGATTAAACCCCCAAACCCCTCTTTAGTTCCATACAAATTTAGAAATAAACCTCATTGGTTTTAAAGAGATTTCTTCCTAAGGAAGTGTGCAAAAGAGTGCGGAATTTTAAGAAAATGATAATAATAAATTCCAGGGTTGAAGGATGTCCTCTGACCAGAGAACTGGGGTGCTTCCAGACAGAGGTCTTCTAGATAGGGATGGGTGAATCTATCAAGTTCATTCTGGGGCAATTTGTCAGATTTACTCAATCGAAGTTGTTCCATCCCACATCAATTTGATGTTTTCTAAAAAAAAATTCCACATGAAAAGTCATGCGCCTTTCCTCATATAAATAATTGCATTTTGGGTGCCATTTCCCAATTGTATACATTATAATGCACATTTTTAATGTACAAATTTCAACCCATAGGCTAAAGTGGTTCTGTGCTCAATTTCCCCTAATATGTGGATTTTACGTGCACATTTTCTCAATTTATGCATTTTGTGCGTAGGTGATATGGGGTGTGTTTTTTGGCCAAAATTAAGCACAACGTTTGAGAAAGTGTAGGTTTTGGAACACAATCTGAGTGTCTGATCTGTGTTTTGGTTCAGGGAGTGCATCAAAATATAAACTGAACTACATTTTTACCCGTCGCTACTAGTACCACCAACCAAAAGACATTGTGTAGCTATTTTCCATTTTCCTCCTCTGCTGATTTTCTATTTTCCTCCGTCACTGATTCTTTTGTGAGAAGAAAATATGGAAGAAGTGATAGGAAAACACAGGAGGGATATGAGTGGAAGATGTCATTGTCGGGTTCCCTGTAAAACTTGTGTGGATGAGGTGGAGTGATTGCACAATAAAAGCCTCATCTGGAAGCACCCTCAAGAGTAGGTACTGGCTGTGTTCACACAACACACTCATTCACACTCAGTGGTTGAATGTGAGTTGTTGTTGAACTATGGGTTGTTTGCTGAACCGTATGTCAGTGTGTTGGCTGAATCCAGGCTTGTTAACCATGCAGTGTGGCTTATTTTTCTTGAACAAGCCACCTTGAAAATCCATAGTTTGTTGTTGAGTTGTTCAAGTGGTTAACAAGCCACCCTGCAGAAAATGTCCTGAATTCAGACAATACGCTGACATACATAGAAAGAGGTCGCAAAAGCATTTGCAGGACTGTATAATCATATATTGGGAGGTATCGTGGTCTGCAGTGTCCGTTGTAAATTGCCTTGTATTATTTATTAGCACTTAGATCAGCAAAACAGAGAAGCAAAAAGGGAAAGTTTTCACTTTCTGCAAAAGAAAGGATACCAAGAGATAAATGGAAAATGGAAGAAGTGATGGGAGTGAATTCGCCAAGAACTTGCGTTAATGTTCTTAGGGTCTAAATATTATTATTAAAATTACTTAATCAGTCTAAATAGCTTTGCTGTTTTTGTAACTAATTGGGAATATTTAGCTAATTTTGAAATAAATGCTTCCTTTTCTTATTGTTATTTAGTAACATTTTAAAAATAAAATTAGAGTATCTCCCAATCACACGGCGTTCCAGCTTGTGTGGAATCCCCCATGCATAGGCTTTTCCCTATTGGAAAATTCATGTGCGACCCATGGAAGTTAGGGGACAGAGAGCTCCACAATGTTGGGGGTGGAATCAGTGATGTGACCCTGGTACCACTTCTATATATCACCAGCACATTGTTATAACATATTTATTTCTTACCCGCCTCTCTCTCTGGATCGAGGCGGTAAACAACACAGAATACAAAAGTATTATAAAATACATAAAACTGATTAAAACATATAAAACTAATACATTATTAAAGTAACAGCCAGTGATCTTAAAATTCAACTGGGTAGACCTGCTGGAAGAGATAAGTGTTTATTGCTTTTAAAAGCTGAGCTTCCTTCCCGGCAGGAGTGGTGGGACCAGGGTTCTCCGAAAGGGGAAGGCCCAAATCTAGAGAAACCAATGAGCCCTCAACATTGTATCATCTGCATATAGAGGGGACAGAAGCAAGGAATGAGTAGGCTCTGCCTATGCCCCAGGGACTTGTCTTGATGACTATGTGCAACCTTCAGTATCAGAGGCAGTAAGCCTGTATATACACTACTTGTTGGGGAACACGGGTCGGAGGGTGTCGTTGCACCAGCAGGCTTTTGGGTCCCTGGCCAACAGCTGCTTGGCCACTGTGTGAACAGAGTGCTGGACTAGATGGACCCTTGGTCTGACCCAGCATGGCTCTTCCTACGTTCTTATGACCAAAAATCAAGGATTACCACACACTGGCCAATAACCTAAGGTTAGAAGCACATGCGTTATAAGGCAGATTTAGGGTGGCCAGGTATCCTCTTTTACAGAGGATAGTCCTCTGTTTGAAGGACTACCGGAGAACTGTCTCTGACTGAAGATGTCCTTCATTTGAAGGGCTGCCCAGTCCAATTCCAGTTTAAATTCAATAAACCATAAGAACTGTTGCCCATCAATGTTATAACCTGGACAGCAGCCAGAAGAGACACGCACACAGGTCACCAGATCAAAGTTTTCCTCACTATGTGAGATTTCCTGCAGCTCTACAACACCTTCTCATTTGCTAGGGTGACCCTATGAAAAGGAGGACAGGGCTCCTGCATCTTTAACAGTGTATTGAAAAGGGAACTTCAGCAGGTGTCCTTTGTATATATGGTGAACCTGGTGACATTCCCTCTTCATCACCACAGTTAAAGGTGCAGGAGCTATACTAGAGTGACCAGATTTAAAAGAGGGCAGGGCACCTGCAGCTTTAACTGTTGTGATGAAGAGGAAATTACACCAGGTTCACCATATATACAAAGGACACCTGCTGAAATTCCCTTTTCAATACAACTGTTAAAGATACAGGAGCCCTGTCCTCCTTTCCATATGGTCACCATACATTTGCTCATCTGTAAAAGCAATTAGATTTGTGTCCACACAGGGACAGGGCCTCCTCTGCAGTGGCCCCAAACCTCTGGAACAAACTCCCGTTGGAGGTCCACCATGCACCATCCTTGCAGGCTTTCAAGAAGGCCTTAAAAACATTTTATTTTCCCGTAGCCTTCCCATGACAAGTATCGCTATTGTGGTTCCTGCTGGTTTTATCGTTGGTTTTATTTTAATTGCAATTTTATTGTAATCATCTTTTTTATTGGTTTTTATACTCTGTTTTTACGTATTTTATTGTTGTAAGCCGCCTTGTAAGGCGTTCTGCTCTGAAAGGCGTCCAAGAAAGGTTTTAAATAAATTAAATATTTAAATTATAGAAATGATTTCTAAATTTGCACCAATTCCTATAAATTAGCATATGCAAATATTATGCAAGTCACTGTACTCTTTTTGTCCTCTTTCCTGAAGGTTCAGAAACGGCCACCCTCTAAGGCAACGGTTCTCAACCTGTGGGTCGGGACCCCTTTGGGGGTCGAATGACCCTTTCACAGGGGTCGCCTAAGACAATCGGAAAATACATATTTCCGATGGTCTTAGGAAACTGTATTGACTGAACTATGTCATGTATCATCTTTTGTATTATTAAAGCTATTGTTATGTATTATTTTCATTAGCAAACCATCCCATGACAATGGATCGTGTAGAGAAGAACGAAAATAATTTTATGGTTGGGGGTCACCACAACATGAGGAACTGTATTAAAGGGTCGCGGCATTAGGAAGGTTGAGAACCACTGCTCTAAGGCATAAAAAAAAAGACCCTGACCTGTTCATACTTCTCCAGCTCCGAGTGGTAGATCTGGCGGATCTGGGAAAGCTTGTTGCGATAGTCGGAGTGCTCAATGGAGTTATCCGGAGACACCCCTCCTGCGGCGGCAGCAGCAGCGGCAGCGGCAGCAGAGCCCCCCCCTTTCTCGGGTCCAGCCACCCCCTCGGCCAGGAGCATATTATCCAGACGCATCAGCTGCGGGTCCACAGGTTCCTCCTCCTGTGAACTCCGGATGCTGAGTCCTGAAATGGAAGCATGTGGAGAGGAATGAGTTATCGGCTTGGCTGCGGGCGCAGCGCACGGGGGAACCTCCCCTGGCCTGCCCCCCCTTTCCTCCTTGTCCTTCCTTAGTGGGCTTCCCCACCCACCCATCCACCCTCCCTCCTGGTGCCTCCTTCCTCTTCTGTCGCTTGGCAGGAGACTAGGTCACCGCTAGGTCGTTCCTATGGCGACGGCAGGCCCAGAGAAGGGGTAGCAATTTTTTGGCAGACACAGAGATATTTGGGGTGGGGGTGGGGGGGATGGAAGGGGGAGAGACCTATGGGCCCAAGGAAAGCGAAGCCAAAGAAGCAACCTTTATTGAGCGACAGTAGTACAAAAAAAAAAAAGGGGAGGGGGGAGTCCGTCACCCCCCAGCAGCGCTAAGGTTGCCTTAAAAATAATAATAATAATAACTACCCTGCTGCTTTGCCTTTAATAGCAGCCTGATCCACATATATTTAGCTTTCCAAATATGCTCCACCTGCTAAGCGTCTGTAGAGGTCACTAAACAAGCCAAAACAGGACATTGCCAACAGGCTAGAAGAGGAGCGGGGACGAGGACGGGCACCCACGACCTGCTCCTACCCTTTTAAGAAAAGTTGGCTATGTACAAAGCAACCGGTGCAACGGCACGGGGCGAAACGCACTTGCCTGCTCACGGCTGCCGTGAAGAGGCAGCGTCTGGCTGCAAAGTTGACATCCCCCCTACACCCCCCACCCCAGCAACCCGACTGGGGAGCAAGTCAGGGCTACGAAACCACCCTCAACCAAATGCAAAAGTAACCAAAGGACCGGCTGTTTGGCTGAGGCCGAGGGTGGCAGGAGACGAAGGGAGCAAAGCTGTAGTAGCCATACCGGTTCTGCCACATCCTCCACACCGGGAGGCAAAAGGGGCCCAGAGCCAAAGAACGTCGTCTCCACCCTGTCATGCGTAAAATCTCCACAGCAAGCAAACACAGAAGGACAGAGGGAAGATGGGAGGCGAAGTGTCATAGAATCGTAGAGTTGGAAGGGGCCTACAAGGCCATCCAGTCCAACCCGCTGCTCAATGCAGGAATCCACCCTAAAGCATCCCTGACAGATGGTTGTCCAGCTGCCTCCTAGGGTGGGAGAGCCCACAACCTCCCTAGGTAACTGATTCCATTGTTGTACTGCTCTAACAGTCAGGAAGTTTTTCCTGATGTCCAGCTGGAATCTGGCTTCCTTTAACTTGAGCCTGTTATTCCGTGTCCTGCACTCTGGGAGGATCGAGAAGAGATCCTGGCCCTCCTCTGAGTGACAACCTTTTAAGTATTTGAAGAGTGCTATCATGTCTCCCCTCCATCTTCTCTTCTCCTCCTTCCACATGAGGGGTGTGTGTCCCTAAGGTATTTTATGCCCAAATCCAAAACCTCAAACGGCAGGGCTCCAAATGGAAACTAAACATGGGTTACAACCAGTGCTCATCCCCTGCTGGATCAGACCGAGGGTCCATCTAGTCCAGCACTCTGTTCACACAGGGGCCAACCAGCCATCAGCCAGGGACCAACAAGCAGGACATGAGTGCAACAGCACCCTCTCACCCATGTTCCCCAGCAACTGGTGTACATAGGCATACCGCCTCTGACACTGGAGGTAGCATATAGCCATCAGGACTAGTAGCCATCTGTTGAATTATGAGGGGAAAGAGTGGGGGGCTTTAATGAAATCCACTTGCTTTAGCCACACTCTTGGCCTGGATATTTAGCCAAATTAGCCTTTTAAAAACTGCAGCGGCCACGTGAGATGAGGGGACCTGGCTCTCTTTGCCCTGCAATTCAAGCACTGGGCCAGATCTATTGAGACGTTGCCACCTCATGAAAAGGTCTGGGAGCCACCCAAGAACGAGAGAGCTTCCACATGGATCGGGACCCAAGGGTCAGATCTGACCAGCCGTGGCCGTGCTGCCTGACAGCCAGGCTCCAGGCAGCTGCGTAGGCCTTGCACAGCTCACCAGGCTGCCTCTGTTTATCCCGCAAGAGGGTGTCACTGTGTGTCAAACAGCATGTTATATGTATTGCCTAGCGTGCAACTCTCGGTGTTCTTTTTATTTACTTGAAAGAAAGCTCATGGAGTCCTGATGCAAGATCCCTTCTGCCACCCCAGCATGGTTTTTGCAAAAATAACTCTGCATTGATGTCAGTGGGTTTTCTCTCTCTCTCTTTTTAAAACCCCCAATGAGGGGAAAGATTTGGGGAGGGTCGTGGCTAGAGGGGAAGATTTAAATCTCCCCTCTCCATGGGTAGTGGTCTTTAGGGTGACCCTATTTAAAGGAGGACAGGGCTCCTGTATCTTTAACAGTTGCACAGAAAAGGGAATTTCAGCAGTTGTCATTTGTATATATTGGGAACTTGATGAAATTCCCTCTTCATCACAACAGTTAAAGCTGCAGGAGCTATACTAGAGTGACCAGATTTAAAAGAGGGCAGGGCACCTGCAGCTTTAACTGTTGTGATGAAGAGGAAATTTCTCCAGGTTCCCCATATATACAAATAACACCGGCTGAAATTTCGTTTTCAATACAACTGTTAAAGATACAGGAGCCCTGCCCTCCTTTTCATAAGGTCACCCTAGTGGTCTCAATCCAGATCAGGGCCCTGCTGCACACTTATGCTGAGGTAAATAAAAGCAACACAGGTATCTATATACAATGTAATTAATGTAACATGTTATATCCTCTCGAACAGCCTTCCCTAGCCTGACGCCCTCCAGATTTGTTGGACTGCAATTCCCAACATCCTTTTGCTTGGCTGGGGGAATGCTGGGAGTTGTAGTCCCACACATCTGGAGGATACCAGGTTGGGGAAGGTTGCTCTATAGGCTCCTAAACTTCCACCTAAATAATCCTGAAACAAATTATGGTGGAGGTGAGAATAGATTTTCTTCCACACTGATTTCATTAAATTGTAATTAAAAAACATTTCAGAGAGAAAGAAAGAGCATATACAGCTCTGTTAGCACCAGTTTATTATTATTATTATTATTATTATTATTATTATTATTATTATTTATTTATATAGCACCATCAATGTACATGGTGCTGTACAGATAACACAGTAAATAGCAGGACCCTGCCGCGTAGGCTTACAATCTAATAAGTTGTAGTAAACAATAAAGAGGGAAGGAGAATGCAAACAGGCAGAGGGAAGTGTAAACAGGCACCGGGTAGGGTGAAGCTAAACAGTATAGAGTCAGAACAAACTCAATATTTGAAGGCTATAGGGAAAAGAAAAGTTTTTAGCTGAGTTTTAAAAGCAGTGATTGAGTTTGTAGTTTACCACATTTGTCTTGTATTTACATTTAAAGCCTGATAAAGAGCCTGTGTTTGTATAGCTATATTATACACAGTTACTAGTTTATGTAAACACTCTAGAACACTCCAACGTAAACACTCTAGTAATAATACTATTATTCTTTTGTGGTATTTGAACATTGTCTTCTTTAAAATTTCCATGAAGTTGGGATACATTATGTATTCATGGGTTTTAGGAAGGGGGTGGGGACTACAGAATTATTTTGTCAATTTTTGTGTGCCTCTCAAATTCCTCAGTGAAGTGTCCCGCAATGTCTAATTTCAAGATAAAAATTTGAAGACGCTGAGAACTTAAATTTTTTTATGACTTTTTCTGATTTTGTGACAACTTTAATTTTTTTAAATTAAAAATGTTTCACACCTAGTACGTTGCCAGAGCTAACTTAGTATTTTAAAAGCTCTTATCTGCTAGGGCATGTATAAGCTACAAATTTAAACTGCTTTCAAAAGTGCCAGCCCCGGGTGTTATTTTTGGGGGCTCGGGCAGAATTAGCCTCTTTCACCCTACAAATGTATTAGCCTCTTCCTCGTTTCTTTCTCTGCTACATAATCACTTACAAGAATAGACTTAAAATAATGCCCACTATTGATGCCCATTGTAAAATGTCTACATCCAGGAGGAGGGCCTTCTCTGCTGTGACACCCCGGCTGTGAAATGAGTTCCCTAAGGAGGTTCACCTGGCATCCACACTATATTCTTTCAGACGCCAGGTGAAGACCTTTTTATTCTCTCAGCATAGAGAGAATAGCTGACAGTCTATAACTTTAACAGTCTATAACTTTAATTTTAACTTTGCTGTTTTAAATTTGTATTTCTGCATTGCTGCTGATTTTATCCTGGTTGTGGCTTTTATATTGTATTTTATATCATGGTTTTACACTGTTTGTTTTATACTTTGAATGGTTTTAATTTTTGTGAACCGCCCAGGGAGCTTCGGCTATTGGGCGGTATAAAAATGCAATAAATAAATAAATACACCCAAGAAAACTGGAAAAATATTCCAAGATTTCACAGTAACAATAACAGCATCCACATTTTAGTAATCTCTCTTCTTTATTATATCTGGTGAGACAGTACACTCTCTCTTCCCTTCTATATTTTTTATTACCCATTTCAGATGTAGCACAGCAGAGCCCTAGACGCACTTGTAAGTTGGCATCATGGTAGGAAGCCTGAATAGGCCAGATCTGATATTTTGTTCTCCAATAAACATTTGCACATTAAACTTTCTTTCTTTTTAATAGCCCACTTGGTTGGAACTGGTTGGCTCTTTAGAGATGTAAGTTTGGGGTCATTAAGAAGGTGGGTCCAGCTGTGAAGTTATTTTCTGATTTGCTGGCTACACCACTGACATCAGAAACGGATATCACAGCACTAGACAAAACAACATTAGTTGTAACATATACAATGTTTTCACTTTGAATATAATCTGGAGGGCCACAGGTTCCCCAACCTGGGTTAATGCCCAGGGTACTTCCGAATGTTCAAAGAACTTCACCTATGTTATCTCAAAAATCCTGTAAGGTAGGTTGATATTATTATTCCCATCATACGGAGAGGTGTGGGGAGAGATGAGAGATGGTGGCTGCCTGAAAGCCTCCTTGTGTGTTCATGGTTGAAGTAAGATTTGAACTAAGAAGTCCCTGGCTCAGAGAATTAGCAACTACATTTTATACATGCTCTCATGTGGCTAACAAAACAAAAATTGTTTTCAAGGGTTGTGAGAGAGCTTATATGTGTGCACACGCATATATATATATAATAGAGAGAAAGAGAGAGAGACACCAACATTAAAGAGTGAAAGAAGTTGAGCTTTCACATTTTCAGACTCAACTGTACAGATGTTTCCACTTAAAATCAATTTAATCAAATGCAAACCCCATCACACAGAGCTTTGACTTTGTCAAGTTCAATATGTCTGATACGTCTTATTTCCACTGGATCCCAAACCTGGAATTTATTAAAACTCAGTCATACAAATACCCTTTGAGCGCTTCGATAAAAGCCAACCCAACAGAATGACAAACTAAGATAGAAAAGATTCTGTAAGTCTGAGAAAGCATCAAAATAAAGTTTACAAATCGGTGCCCCTTAAGATCAACGAATAACTGGGAATTCTTTCAAATACTCACATCCCTTTTAGGGATGCAGATCTTGGATTTGCCGAAACACAGGGCTTAGCCCCAACAAAGCTACAAGATTGCCGTGTCTGCTATCCCATTGGTTATACGTTCAGTTGTTTAATTGGATCTTCAGTTGAACGTTATCAAGATTTTGGGCTGGATCCAGAGATGCAGAAGCAGGATAAATTTTGGCAGCAGTGCTGTTCCGTAAACAGTCGTGCAAGGGCTAGGAGAAGGCACAGTGTCATATTGTGCAAGACTTTAATCAAGGGTAGCACAGGGGTAGGCAACCTGCTGCCCTCCAGATGTATTGGACTACAACTCCCATCACCACCAGCCAACATGTCCAGGGATTATGGGGGTTGTCATCCAAAACATGTGGAGGGCACCAGGTTACCTAACCCTGAGCTAGCAAATAACACTGCCACATTCACACAAAACCCTAAGCATAAATTCCTCAGAATCTAGGTTTATTTCATGAGCAAGCATGATGATATATGTGCTGCCCGGCCACTCCTGCTTGGCTCCTCTTGTAAGCGAGAGCCAGGGCTGGGCAAAGCTGGTAATAGGCCCGGGCCTGATGGGAAATGTAGGCCCCATTTCAAACTGCTTATTAAGTATTTTTTAATCAGTTCTAAATACATATGAACTAGAATGATTTATTAAAAAGGTAATGGCAAGCACTTTTATTCAAGATGTATATAAGACATCACTTCTTCACATTCAGAAATGCTTTAGGTGCTTTTCTCTGGGCAAATGCATCATCAACAACAGAAAAATCAACTAACTTTGCCCAGGGGGACTCGGAGTAGGCCCCCTCAAAATCATAGGCCCATGCCAACTGGCCCCGCCCCTCTGCCCAGCCCTGTCGAGAGCAACTACACTAACCAAGAATTCAGCTAACCAAGTTTAGCATTACATCCAGACCATCGCTCCCCTAACAAGCCTGGATCCAACAGCCAACATCAAACCCTAGATTCAATTTTTTTGTTTTGTTAGAGTAGTGACAAGCCAGGAATCCTGGTTCAGATGCAACACTAAGCTTTTCCACCTTAGTAAGTTCCTGGTTAGTTTAGCTGCTCCTGCTTGCAAGGAAAGCCAAGCAGGAGCCATCAGGCAGTGCGCCGTGAACACTAAGCCAGTATTCAGAAGACTTCTGGATTAGTGTCTTGTGTGAATGCAGGCATTAGCATTACGCACGACTTATGCAGAAAACTTGTGCAACAACTTGTGCTAGCACACGTCATGAGAGATTGAGCAAGGCCTTGTGCTAGCCTGCATTTTGAGACATTGTGCAGAAGCAGAAGCAGAGCCCTGAATTTCAATTACCTTGTGCGAGGAGCTTGTGCTAACTCAGAAAGAGCCCTTCTACTCATAGAAAGGCACTTCCAGGTCCAGCCTTTTGTATTTTTTCCTTATTTTGTTAAATTTGTTGTTGTTCTTGTATTTGAAATTTTGGTTTGAATTTGTTGTGCAAGCTTTCCCCTGCCTTGAAAGCTGGGGCGTAAATGCACTAAATATAAAAATGAATCTATTGTTTAATATAAAAATGAATCTATTGAAAATGCACTAAATATAAAAATGAATCTATTGTAAATGCACTAAATATAAAAATGAATCTATAAAAATGATCTATTGTTTCTTCACCTACATTTTCAGACGAGTGGGTTGCAAAATGGCTCCCCCAAATTTGCCATCCCATTTCCAAGGGGTGAAAATGGGGTGGGGGCGGGGAGGTGAATTTTGTTGGTTTTTCTGTCGTTTGAGGGAGGCCTCACTTGCCAAAGTGAAGGGCCACAGCTCAGTGGCAGACCACAAGTTCTGCATGCAGAAGGTCCCAGGTCCTATTATTATTATTATTATATTTATTATATTTATTTGTATCCCGCCGGCCTTAAGGCAGCCTTACAAAGTTTAAAATATACATGGGGGGAGGGAAACAAAACCATAAACAATTAAAAAATACACAACAAAATTATAAGACATTAACATAGATGGAGGGCCGGATTATTCTCCAAAGGCCTGCTTGAACAAAAAAGTTATAGCCTGCTTCCGAAAGCCCATCAAGGAGGGAGCCAGCCTAGCTTCCCCGGGAAGAGAGTTCCAGAGCAGCGGAGCAGCCACCGAGAAGGCCCTCTCCCATGTTCCCACCAAGCGCGCCTATGAAGAAGGTGGGACTGAAAGAAGGGCTTCTCCAGAAGATCTCAAAGCACAGGCAGGCTCATAAGGAGAATACATTCTTTCAAATAACCTGGACCCGAACCATATAGATACCAATCCTTGGCATCTCCAAGTAAATTGCTGCAGTTCTATGCATTTGCTGCAGCAGCTAACTATACACAGCAATGACAGGCTTATAAGAACATAAGAAGAGCCGTCTTAGATCAGACCAATTATTATTATTATTATTATTATTCATTTATATAGCACCATCAATGTACATGGTGCTGTACAGATAACACAGTAAATAGCAACTCAATTCGCACAGTGGCCAATCAGCTGCTGACCAGGGACCCAACAAGCAGGACACGGTGCAGCAACACCTTCCCACCCATGTTCCCCAGCAACTGGCATATATAGGCTTACTGCCTCTGATACTGGAGGTTGCACTTAAGCCATCGGGACTTGTAGCCATTGATAGACACATTCCTAGAGGAGAAGGCTAACTACCCCTTTAAGCCATCCCAATTGGTGGCCATCTGGTGTTGGAGGAAAATTCTGAGAGTGCCTTGGACTGCAAGAAGATCAAACCAGTCCATACTCCAGGAAATAAAGCCAGACTGCTCACTTGAGGGAATGGTATTAAAGGCAAAACTGAAGGACTTTGGCCACATAATGAGAAGACAGGATACCCTGGAGAAGAGGCTGATGCTAGGGAAAGTGGAAGGCAAAAGGAAGAGGGGCCGACCAAGGGCAAGATGGATGGATGATATTCTGGAGGTGACAGACTTGACCTTTGGGGAGCTAGGGGTGGCGACGGCCGACAGAAAGCTCTGGCGTGGGCTGGTCCATGAAGTCACAAAGAGTCGGAAGCAACTGAACGAATAAACAACAAAACTACGTCCTCTGTTGCGAATTCCATAGTTTGACCATGCACTGTGTGACTGTGAGATCATGAATTCTCTTCTCCACCCTTCCCATTGCAACTGTATTGCAACTTTTAAAAACTAGTTGTGTGTGTGTGTGTTATTTAAATAAGGCAGCAAATTAATGTTCAATTAAACAAACTTTCAAGGAGCATTTTAAAAAAAATCTTTTCAAGGAAGACAGTCCATCTGAAGCATAAGAACGGGTGGAGACAGATGACTAAAATTAGCTTGAATGATCTGTCAACTGCATCGCAAAGGCTGGGCGAAACCAGGTTCAACCCAGGGGAGACAAAAACTTGTACTAGTAAGACTTGTTTTGTTTTGTTATTATTACTGCTATTATTAAGAATATTGCAATTAATTTTCCAGAAATTATACTAAACACAGTAACTTTAAGACAACAGGACTTACAGTAATAAAACTACTTCATTTACAATCATAACCTTGTCTAGAATCCGTCCAAAATACAACAGAAGAAAGCCACTTTACTAGAAAAAGCATACGTGTTAATAATTTTGGCCTCTCTCACTGAATAAAATGTGTGTCCTTTTCCATCATCACTACAAGCTTTCACTTTTACGATACCTTATGTCTTTTGCCCAACTCTGCTCAACAGGTTGTTTACGTTTCTGAACAACCTGTTGAGTAGTACTTAGTCCTGATGGCGATGTGCTACCTCCAGTATCAGAAGCAGCAAGCCTGTATACACCAGTTGCTGGGGAACATGGGTGGGAGGATGCTGCTGCACCATGTTCTGCTTGTGGGTTCTTGGTCAACAGCTGGTTGGCCACTGTGTGAACAGAGTGCTGGACTAGATGGACGTTTGGTCTGATCCAGCATATAACCAATATAACCAATCCCTTTCATGGTATACAAAGGGACATTTATGCCAGTCATCTAAACAGGTCCAGAATTTTATTGAAACTGTTTTTAGCTGTCTAAATTGTTTTAAACTTTGGATATGTACATTTTTATGTTGTGTTTTATGCTGTATTTTTAATGGTGTAGTTTGTCTTATGCATTGTTGTAAACTGCCCAGAGAGCTTCTGCTATTGGGCGGTATAGAAATGAAATGAAATGAAATAAAATGAAATGAAATAATAATAATAATAATGATGATGTAACTTCTTTGCCCAAGACCCTGGCAATCAGGATGGACAATACCAGGCAACATGAAAAAGCAGCCTGACATAGTATAAGGCCACTCCCTGGGTTTTCTTATTACTTAGGGTGACCATATGAAAAGGAGGACAGGGCTCCTGTATCTTTAACAGTTGTATTGAAAAGGGAATTTCAGCAGGAGTCCTTTGTACATACGGGGAACCTGGTGAACTCTGCTCTTCATCACAACAGTGAAAGCCGCAGGTGCCCTGCCCTCTTTTAAATCTGGTCACTCTAGTATAGCTCCTGCAGCTTTAACTGTTATGATGAAGAGGGGATTTCACCAGGTTCTCCATATATACAAATGACACCTGCTGAAGTTCCCTTTTCTATGCAACTGTTAAAGATACAGGAGCCCTGTCCTCCTTTCCATATGGTCACCCTATTATTACTGCCTTTTCAAATAGCAATGGTTCACTGTGTGGTGTAGTGGTTAGAGAATTGGACTGGGACTGAGACCAGGGTTCTAGTCTCCACTTATGACGCTCACTGGGTACTTTGGGCCAGTTGCTGACTCTCAGCCTAACCTACCCCGCAGGGTTGTTGTGAGGATGAAATGGAGAGGAGGAAGACCATGTAACCCGCCTTGGGTTCCTTGAAAGAGGAAAAAGATGAGATATTAGTGTAATAAAATAAAGAAATATTAAGTTCAGCAATAAAATAACATCATTTCTGCACTTTTCACACCCACAATGCTGTTCTGTACTGCTGTTTCCAGCAGGGACAAAGATTTCAATCAGTTTAAGGAGGAGCAAAAGATACATGTGGGTGGGTGGGTGTATGATAGGTTTTTGCAACCTGGGGCGCTCCACAGGTATTGCACAATAACTCCCATCATCTCCACTTATCACAGCCAAATAGTAGTGGCTGGAGTTTATGGGAGTTGCAATTCAACACATCTAGAGGCATCTAGGTTGTGGAAGGCTGTGGACCCTTGAAAAGGCCCACTCATCAAGATTCAATACTACATCGCAAAACAAAACAAAATGTGTATTTTAAGAACATTTATTTTGGCTATTTTATACCTCACAATAATTATAGTTGTGATATCAAAATAGGACAAATAAGCATCCTTTTTCTTTTCTTTTCTTGGAAACAAATATACAGGTATTTCTAAATTAAAATCTCATGTCTCTAGTCCTCAAGCTGGGAAGAAAAGCAGTGTAGTTTCTCCAACCCAATGCCCTCCAGTTGTTGTGGACATCAACTTCCATCAGCCCCAGTCATCACAGACAATGGTCAGGAAGGCTGGGAGCCATAGTCCAAGACATCTGGAGGGCACCAGATTGGGAAAGGCTAATATGAATGATGTTACATTATTATTATGACATGGACCTACCCGTACACTACGCTCAACATCTAAGGTCCTCCTCCAGGTGTCTACTCCGAGGGAATCTCGGAGGACAGAAACAAAGGAGAGGGCCTTTTCTGTGATGGCCCCCCAATTATGGAACGATCTCCCCGATGAAGCCCACCTGGCGCCAACATTTTTATCTTTTCGGTGCCAGGTTAAGACTTTCTTTTTCCCCCAGGCAATTAACACCATATGTTGAGTTTTAACTGACTCCAAAACGAGCTTTGGCCTGGCTGAGTGTTTAAAAATTGTTTTAAATGTTCGCTGTTTTTATTTTTAAATTTTGTATATTGATTTTTAATGTTCAGTCTTTTTAATCTAAACTTTTTAATCTTTGTAAACAGCCCAGAGAGCTTCAGCTATGGGGCGGTATATAATAATAATAATAATAATAATAATAATAATAAGAAGAAGAAGAAGAAGAAGAAGAAGAAGAAGAAGAAGAAGAAGAAGAAGAAGAAGAAGAGACACATTTAGAAAACAACGACTCAAGGCAACTTACGATAGAATTTAAAACATACAGAATTACTACTCTTCTTACTACTCTGTGAACGTTTTAGTTGGTCTCAATAAAGGTATTGCTTTACTGTAGGCCTTTTAAAAGGATGCTTTATTTATTGCCCTCTCTTTCTGTCCATGAAGACAAAATCCAGAGCCTATTCAAACTGCCGTTTTCAAGCATCCTAGGGGAGATAGCTGTAAACGACCGCTGGGTTTTCCAGCAGTAATTTAACACTAAACTACCGTCAGGTGTAAGCCATTGAGTAATTCTGGGAACATCCAGCAGTGGTGAGTGGGAACTGTCAGAGTAAATACACCTTTTATAAAGTTGACAAAATGCATACTGTGTTTTACCCAAGGGCATGTTATTTGGGGTCTCTATATCTTAATAACTTAGCTTAGAAAAAAACATGTGAGTATGGATGGTGACATGATGGAGTTGTACAAAATTAAGGATGATCTGGAGAAAGTGGACAGGGAGGCATTTTTCTCCCTCTTTCATAATACTAGAACCCAAATGGGTCATCCTATTAAGCTGATTGGTGGGACAGTCAGGACAGGTAAAACGAAGGACTTTTTCGTACAGTGCAGAGTTAAATTACGGAATTCACTATGGGCACCAATTTGGGTGGCTTTAAAAGGGAATTAAACAAACTCCTGGAGAAGACTATCAATGGCTACTAGTCCTGATGGCTATATGCTACATCCAATATCAGAGGCAGTATGCCTGTATACATCAGTTGCTGGGGAACATGGGTGGGAGGATGCTGTTGCACCTGTGTCCTGCTTGTAGGTTTCCTGTGGGCATCTGGTTGGCCATGGTGTGAACTAAATGCTGGATTGGTAGACCCTTGGTCTGATCCAGCATGGCTCTTCTTATGTTGTTATAGTGATATTCATGCTTAGCTTTAAAGTACCGATTTAAAAGTTCTTCATTTATAGTATCTCAGGAATCCTTACCATAGACTCTGTAATATCTTCATGCTGCAGGTGGAAGAATGCTGGGGGCTGATGGTGGCTTGTCTAAGGCCTCATACTGACTGCGTCTGGACATCAGGCTAAACCATAGTTTAGCATGAGGAGCTGCAGTGAGCCTCAGGCTTGCACACTCTGACTTGACACCTCCAATTTCAAGGAGGAGTTTGGAATCTTTGGCTTCCATTTTCCAGTAACCACAATTTAGCATTCCATCCAAATCCTAAACTGTGATTAGAGTTAACTATGGTTTATTTAAAATAGGTTAGTTTCACAACCCATGGTTTGAGGTTGCCTTGTTTCAAACAAACCATAGTTAACATTAACCACAATTTAGGAATTTGATGAAGTTATAAGCTGTGTTAAGCAAAAAAACTTAAGGCAAAGCTTCCAAATCCCTCTTAACGGCCATGCCAGAGAAGGGGAGGGGAGGGACGGAGGCACAGGTCCAAGGCTTGGTGCAGTTCATCACACTAAACTATGGTTAAGCCAGTGTGTCATCTCAGCTGTCACAGTGAGTAAATGGTTAAGACTTCGTTTTGAACCAGGACTTGCTATTAGCTTAAATTCTTTGACACTACAACATCAGAAGCCACTTTTCCGATAATCTGTTCTCGCAATAATATAATTCTACGGCCAGCCAACAACAGCCTTCCAAAGGGATCCACCATGTATCAAATAGGAACGACAGCGCAAAAACTGTAAATAATGCATGGATTAAAAACACAGACACAGCAGAGACACTTCTCTTTTACGAACACACACAAGTCTCAAATGACGAAGTGTTACAAGCAGGTAAAAATAGCAGCAGAAGAAATGCAAATGAAAAACTTGTCAGCATGTTTGAAAGTTATAACAGTGTAGTTCAGGGGTGGGGAACGTCAGGCCTGGGATCCAAATTTGGCCCTTCCAAGGGGCCCCAGGGGGGCACATTCCCTGCCCCTTCCTCCCCAACCACCATTGTTTGTGGGTTTCACGGCTTTTGTGCAGTTCCCCCCTCCTCCCCCACCCTAAAAGATTGAAATGCCTCTTCTAAACTTCCTGGAGAAGGTTATCAATAACTACTAGTCCTGATGGCTACATGCATCCTCCAGTATCAGAGGCAGGAAGCTTATATACACCAGTTGCTGGGGAACACGCTGTTGCACCATGTCCTAACAGCTGGTTGGCCACTGTGTGAACAGAGCGCTTGACACTTGGTCTGATCCAGCAGGGCTGTTCTTATGCTAGATTGACCTTTCAGACTACTAGTTGTAGGTTTAGGTTTCAAAAACCTTGCAGGTGCCTTCTGTACTTTTATACTAGCAGTGGAGGAAGCGGCTTCCCTCCTCTAGCAGCTCACTTAAGTTTCCATGTCGGGCACAGAGGTGGGGTGGAGCACCCCATCCATTCTCTGCCAGTCCACTGACTCGCCTGCATGCATGCAGTTCTGTAGGGTGACCATACGAAAAGGAGGACAGGGCTCCTGTATCTTTAACAGTTGTATAGAAAAGGGAATTTCAGCAGGTGTCATTTGTATATATGGAGAACCTGGTGAAATGTCCTCTTCATCACAACAGTTAAAGCTGCAGGAGCTATACTAGAGTGACCAGATTTAAAAGAGGGCAGGGCACCTGCAGTTTTACCCATTGTGATGAAGACGGAATCTCACCAGGTTCTCCATATTTACAAATGACACCTGCTGAAATTCCCTTTTCAATGCAACTGTTAAAGACACAGGAGCCCTGTCCTCCTTTTCACATGGTCACCCTAAGTTCTGTATCACCCAAGGCAGACATGTAGAACCTCAGGCCCGGAGGCCTAATTTCCCAGATGGCCTCACACTAGGGTGACCATATGGAAAGGAGGACAGGGCTCCTGTATCTTTAACAGTTGCGTAGAAAAGGGAATTTCAGCAGGTGTCATTTGTATATATGGAGAACCTGGTGAAATTCCCTCTTCATCACAACAGTTAAAGCTGCAGGAGCTGTACTAGAGTGACCAGATTTAAAAGAGGGCAGGGCAGGTTCTCCATATATACAAATGACACCTGCAGAAATTCCCTTTTCAATACAACTGTTAAAGATACAGGAGCCCTGTCCTCCTTTTCATATGGTCACCCTACCTCACACCCTTCCCCTCAACCACTGATCATTTATTTATTTTATTACATTTTATATCCCATACATAATCCTCCTCCTCCACTTCTATCCTCACAACAACAACCCTGTGAGGTAGGTTGGGCTGAGAGGTTGAGACTGGCCCAAAGTCACCCAGTGAGCTTCCATGGCCAAGTGGGGACTAGAACCCGGATCTCCCGGCTCCCAGTCCAACACTCTAGCCACTACACCAGATTGGGGTTTCCTGTCTTTTGTGTGGTTTCCCCCATTGTATAATGTTGGGATACCTCTCCTAAGGCTTAGTTAATGCCAGTAAGAGCTTTAAAGGAAAATATACTGGTATTTTGGCCTGGTCCTTTTTGCTTTCAGCTCTGTCCTCCATTGCAATTCTCCCCACACTCCGAAATGGAATCCAGGTCTCAAGTTGAAAGAGGTTTTCCACCTCTGAGCTATGGCTGTCAGGCTAGTATTTAAATACACAGCTGGATTAAAGAATATGGCCAATACATGATAAAATCTCAGAAGAGAGAGGCATAGCTAGATTTAATATTCCTAGGCTTCAGGGGAGGGCGGAATGTAATATAAGGACTTCTCCTTGCCTAATAAAGCTAGGATTAATTTTGCAAGCCAAGCAAACGTTATGGACATTTGCTTAATTCAGCTTTTCTTGGCACAGAATTAAGATTTTATTCAAGAAGGCCTTTGGCCTGAAAGTGGGTCTATGGGTCGGGTGCTGTTTTTATTCTGTAATTGTTTTGTTTTTATTGCATTTTAATGTGTTTTATTGTTTTAATGTATTATAAATTGTTTTTATAGCTGCCTTGAGTGAATTTTTTTTTGGAAGAAAGATGGGTGAGCATATTACCCCAACATTAAAATCACTCCACTGGCTGCTAATTAGTTTCTGGGCAAAATACAAAGAGTTGGTCATTACTTTTAAAGCCCTACATGGTTTGGGTCCAGGTTACCTGCAGGACCACCTCTTCCCTGCAATCCGCCCCGCACACTCAGGTCCTCTGAGGAGAACTTACTTCAGTCAACCAAAACTAGGCTGACAACTCTTACCCAGAGGACTTCTTCTGTGGCCCCCGGATTGTGGAATGGCCAGCCGGGGGAGATTCATCAACTTAACTCTCTCTCCGAGTTTAAGACAGCTATAAAGACTAGCCTCTTTCGACAGGCCTACCCAGATGAATTTTAAACCAAGGATTATAAAATGTCTTGATTGTTATTTTGATATTGTATTGGTTTTATATGCTCTTTTAATTAATTTTATGTTTGTGATTTACATTGTATTGTTGTACTAATGTTGTCCCCCCACTCGATCCAAAGGGAGAGGCGGGCAAGAAATATTATTTATTTATTTATTTATTACACTTATATACTGCTCCCATAGCCAGGGCTCTCTGGGCGGTTTACAGAAATTCTAAAATTGAGGTAAAAACAAGTATACGAAATTTAAAACTCTAAAACACAGACCATACACACATAAAGCATTAAAAACCGATTAAAAACTAAACATGTGGGTAATTAGGATGTGCCGCCATATGCCTGGGCAAAGAGGAAAGTCTTAACCTGGCGCCGGAAAGATAGCAGCGTTGGTGCCAGGCGAGCCTCATCAGGGAGATCATTCCACAGTCTGGGGGCCACCACCGAAAATATACTATGATTTATTATTATTACCATATTTCTTCGATTGTAAGACGCCATCGATTGTAAGACGCACACTAATTTCAGTACCACCAACAGAAAAAAACAAACCTAAGACACACCCGCGATTCTAAGACGCACCCCATTTTTAGAGATGTTTATATGGGGGGGAAAGTGTGTGTTAGAATTGAAGAAATACAGTATTATTATTATTAAGTAAATAAATATATACATTTCTGGGATGGAGGTTGAGCACAGAATACATACAGTCTCCTGGATATGAAGAATGAAGATTTCCTTTCAGTGGTACGGGTGGGGCCTGGCTCTAAGCTTCCCAGAGGGTACGAGATAGGGCAGGGCAAAGATCCAAACTAATAAATAAATCTATGTGCAACTACATGCAGCAGTCGTAGGGGGATGTGCGGGGGGGGGGGCAGGGGGCGGAGAGAGAATAATGAAGGACTTGACTCGGCATGCACACCCAGGAAGTACAGCAGCAACAGCCTCTTTGCACAATCTGTACTACAATAACTTTAATTTACATGCTGCTTCTTGACTTTACAGTAGCTTACAGCAAAATTAAAAACCTCAGTATCAACAATACTATAGAGCACGAGCCCTGAAATAGATAAAACGCAACCGACGGAACAGTAAAAAAGCAAAACTGAATCAGCACCAGCAGCAAAAAGGCCTGACTTTAAATAGGCAGTAAAATATCTTCTATTAAGGGCCAAACTAGACAAGGCGGCATTCATTCTATCAGCAATTATGGGAACTACGTTTAAAAAGAAATAGCAGGAGGATGGGCTGATCTGGATCAGGTGGCCTGCACCTATTTGCCTCTCAAAGCTGGTGGTAGCATTTTACCACCATAGAATCATAGAATAGCAGAGTTGGAAGGGGCCTACAAGGCCATCGAGTCCAACCCCCTGCTCAATGAAGGAATCCACCTCAAAGCATCCCTGACAGATGGCTGTCCAGCTGCCTCTTGAAGGCCTCTAGGGTAGGAGAGCCCACAACCTCCTTAGGTCATTGGTTTCATTGTTGTACTACTCTAACAGTCAGGAAGTTTTTTCCTGATGTCCAGCCGGAATCTGACCTCCTGTAACTTGAGCCTGTTATTCTGTGTCCTGAACTCCTGGATGATTGAGAAGAGATCCTGGCCCTCCTCTCTGTGACAACCTTTCAAGCACTTGAAGAGTGCTATCCTAGAATCATAGAATAGCAGAGTTGGAAGGGGCCTACAAGGCCATCGAGTCCAACCCCCTGCTCAATGCAGGAATCCACCCTAAAGCATCCCTGACAGATGGCTGTCCAGCTGCCTCATGAAGGCCACTAGTGTGGGACTGATGGCCTTATTTCATTTATTATTTGTTTCATTTGCATTCCGCTTTTTCCTCCAAGGAGCCAAAGGCGGTGTCCATGATCCTTCTCCTCCATTTTATCCTCACAACAACCCTGTGAGGTAGGTTACGCTGAGAGTCACCCAGTGAGCTTCATGGGCAAACAGAGACTTGAGCCTGAGTCTCAACCAATCCAACACTCTAATCACTACCCCACACTGACTTTCTTATCCTCTACGAATTTGACTAATCCCTATTTAAAGCCATCTAAGCCAATGGCATTCAGCACATTATTCTGGCAATTATATGGATTAGCTCTGGGCTGTGTGAAGGTGATATACCTTTTTGTCTAACCCAAATCCCTTGCCAATCACCTTCATTAGGTGAATCTGAGCTCCAGAGTTCTGAGAGGAAGAGAAAAACCTCTCTCTGTTTTTTGTCCACACCTTGCACAATTTTCTAAACCTCAAACACATCTCCTCTTACTCGCTTTTTTGCTAAATTTTAAAAAACCCAAACACTGTATTTACACTGGATGGAAATACAGCAAAAAGCCCATATGTATGACTGTGCCATATAACCCAAATATATCTACACAGTATGTGTGTTGGGGGGCACTTTGTGTCACATACATCAGCCTTCTGTTTACATTTCTGATACACACAATTGCAGGATGGGAACTTGCAGTCTAGACCACATAGCCTTTTAAATGAACTTAGGGCACATCCATTTTATAGGCAGTGTTTAAAACCACAAGCTCCAGCCACACAATTTCCACACTATTTCTGCCACATTTATTTAATTTATATCCCGCCTTTCTGCCAAAGGACGGTGCTCAAGGCAACTAACAATAAAATCCAGATTAAAAACAAAGTCGTAATGGAAAACATAACAGAAAAATCAATTAGTTAAAAACAAAACAAGAAATAAACTGCACCAAACAATTAAAAACCCTGTTGAGGGGAAAAAAAACCAGCTTACACGTGAAAAGCCTACATGAATAAAAACATATTTGGAAGGACAGCAGAGAATGGGTTAACCTAATCACTCTCAGCAGGGAGTTCGTGAGTTCCAGCATTACACAAAGTGTACTCCTGATACAGAAACCACAAAGGCTCCTGTGGCATCTTAAAAACCCAATGAACAGCCCAATTCTATGCATGTCTTGGTTAGAAGTCTCACTATGTTCAGTGGGGCTTACACCCCCAGGAATGTATGCACATTTTACTCAGGAGTAGGCCCCACTGAACTCAATGGTACACTACTGATTAAACATGCATAGGATTAGACATTGTGACGTAAGCTTTCACAAGCTATAGGCCTCGTTGTCATATACATAAAGGGCTATTTCTAGTTCAGCAGGTATGTATACACCTGCGGACAGAAACGGATGAGGTGTAGAAGTGGATACTATAAACCGTGGGGGTAAAAGGCAATGACATGCAAAGGGACCCAGTAAATGTGTCACATTTCTATGCAGAACCCTAATATATATATAGCTCAAAAGAGAGCCAATGCAGCATAGAGTTTAGAGTAGACTTCTCCAAGCTGGCACCCTCAAGATGTGTTGGACTACAAGTCCCAGATGATGGGAGTTGTAGTCCAACACATTCAGAGGGTGCCAACTTCAACAAGCCTGGTTTAGAGTGTCAGACTTGACCTGAGGAAGCTCTCACTCAACTGTGAAACTTATTGGGTATCTTGGGTCAGAGTATGGGTTGTTGCCTTACCCATAGTTTACCCGTGATTTGTTTGTCAGATGATAGCGCAAAGTACAGGTTATTTTTTGAATTCCTGGGTTGTTTGATTCCCTCCTCCTTTGCCCACTCCCCCCTGTATTCCAAATGCCTTTATGGTTCTGTAATATTGGCATCTGGAGAAGCTGTTTTTTGTTTTTAACCAGTTTTGCTCATCGCTTCTGTTGTGTGGAGAAACAACCCGTGGTTTTGGGTCCACACGTAACAACATAGTTCACAAGCAAACAAGCCATGGGTTGTTCCTGAGTTGTTCATGGTTAACAGTCCAGGGTTAACCCTTAGTTCTAGGTTCACATGTAAGGACAACCCAAGATTCAACAACCCATACTCAACCCATACTCTGGAACGTTGTTACAGCTAACCAGGTCACTGTATTTCTAACGTGAACCGCTTAGGGATTTTAATATATTAAGTAGTATAAAGGATTGAATTAACACACATAAGAGGAGTGTTCATTCACACACACAGTTTACACCAGTAGTTTTTGAACTTCCAGAACCAGGTCCCATCTTAAATTTCAAACTACAAAACAGCCCTCACTGTTAACGTTACACCACGTCTATCTGTCTCTCTCTTCCCCCTGCCTTTTACCTGTTTTTTTAAAAAAACTAAACAGCAATTACAATAAAAAAAATTTAAAAAATTGGCAGTAGCACCGCTGATGTGACTCAACCTAAATTGGGGTGTGACACATTTTTGAGTCTCAGCCCATCAGTTGAAGAGCAGTAATTTATACAATGCATTTGAACAACACCATTCAGATACTCATGCCATTCAGGTTCAGATAGTGTATTTTCAGAAGATGGCTTATATGTTTTTGGCTGCAAGCCTGTTCACAACGAGGCCGCCTCACTCTCACTGACTTCAGTGGGATTTAAGCCATTTTAACGCAGGCCGGATTGCGGCCTTAAAGACAGCTGCACATCACTTCAGCTATGTGTGGCCCAAATCTGGCAGCTTAGGCCAGATGAACTTTTAATGACAATCCGACACACACGCACTCTCCTTTTCACTAATCCTTTTAAGGCCCCATGTCTTGGCCACTGCAGTTTCACTTTTTAATCTAGGCACGGTGCAAATTGACGGAGCCAGAGAAACACACATATTCTTCAGCGTAGGATACCCCACCCTGAAGACTAAAACTTAAGCCAGACAGCCAAGGAAATGTTCCTAAGCGAGGGACAATTTTGGAAGAACAGAGCGCTGGAGGAAGAGGCAGCAATGAAAATTTCAAAACTGTGAGGGGAGGCTGTGTGTGTGTGTGTGTGAATTATTCTTGGAGACAAAAGGCCCAGGTGCTACCGGAGACTTCTTGCGGTCTCCGCACAAGTGAAATAATTTGAACGCACACAAAAAAGGAGAAGACCCCTCTTCCCCCCAGAAAACACAGAGGTTCAAGGAAGAGAGGAGGAGCAGCAGGAGGAGGGTGAAGCGGGCAAAGTGGCTACAAAGCAAACCAGGCAGGCAGCAAAAGAAATTCCAGACGCGTCAAGATGGCGCGGAGACGACAGGCCTCTGGCAAAACCTCTTGAGGGAAAACACCCGTTCTTCTTTCACTCTGCCACACCAAACTCTCCTAAACCTTTCCTAGCTCCTTTTCCTTTCCTTTCCACGGTGAAATACTTTTCAAACAAACAGCAATACATCTCCATATTTCAGTTAAAGAACAACAAACAAAAACAGACCACCCTCTCAGACCCTGGCCCAAACAATACCTGTTTTTTCTTTGATTTCGCAGAGGACGGTGAAAAGGGCCGGCTTCATACGGTGACAATTCAGTGCGTGTTTCCTGCAGTTTAAACAGTGGAAGAGAAAACAGATAAAGCCGATGTCTTGGGAAAGAGTTTTGAGGGTGTGATAAAAATATATATAAGAATTCAGATCTGGTTCCACAATAGCTTATAGGCCTCCGCTTCATGAATAAGTCGATCTCCGTTTATTCGCACATATAATGGAGTCCTCACCCCACCCTGAGCAATTTCCAATAATATTCCTGCATCCGGACAGCCACAACAATAAAAACATACATTTCCTTCCATAGTTGAATGGTTTATCAAAATATCAGAGGATGTTACAGGTACAGTAAAATGGACAAAGTTTGTTGAAGTTAGGGAAGATAAAAGGTAGACAGTTTTTTAAAAAGCAATAAACCCCATTTATACTTCGTTGGGGGGAAAAGGCATAAACCAATAAAATCAACCCAGAAAACATTTTCATGTTGGTTTGATATTTTTATTAGTATCTCTTGTCTTATGTAGTATATGCAACATAAAACAATTTAAAACATGCACACTTCCATTCGATAGATAAATGCACCCATTAAAATGTGAGATTCTCCATTTTGGTTATACAACTCACCCCATTTCTAAATATTTCAGAAAATACTAGTCATTTTTGCAAACTAAAACAATCCCGAAACAGAATGAAATCTAGATGCTAGACAACAATTAATGCACACACACACCTTTAAGCGAATCCATAAATAAACTTTGGTTCCCAAATAGAGCCCCCAAATTTTACACTGTCCCACATCCAATTCCCCCTCTCAAAACACAACTTTTGCACCCCATCAACCCTTTTCTGGTTACAGACCTACAACTTCCACCCCTCAGAGATTCAACACAAAAAAAATTCTCTACACAGCTGGAATCCAACCCACCATTCACCTCACATTAGATTTTATACACACGGGTCTCAGAAAAAATACCCTTGAGGAATTTAACTTTCCAAATATACAATATCTCTCTTCCAGACTGCCACTTCACAAAAGTTAAACACATCTCTTGCACTCTGTCTCATCATGACAAACTCCCAAGTTGAAAACACCTTCCAGGAATTGCAACAGACATTTTGGTACAAACCACAATTCCCACACACATAACAGAGCCTCAAAATACACATTTGAAACAATTCTCTTGGCAGTCATATCTCAAAGCAAAGACTAATGAGCAAATATTCCCTGTAATATAAGCTTGCCTACAAGTAAATCTCATTTTAGAACAGCCACTATCTCCACACAAACATTTTCAAATTTAGGCATTCAAAAGTCACAGCCTAGGCCCATCATAGAGTACCTCCAAGGTGGTGATGTTATTACGCCATGTTCGTTTCCTTCACATACATATACACAAATCACCAAATATAACTGCCTGTATTAATGCATAACATTATAGGACCTCTGAAACAAAAATGCAACCTGATGGCTCAGATCCAGGCAGGCAGACTCCTAAATTATCTGGAAAAGAAGTGAGATCTAGTGGTTTGAGCAGTAAACAAAACAAACTCTTAGATCCCCAATTACTATGGGTTGGATCCAAGCTTAGTCACGCTTACAGTATACCCAACAAAATCAATGGGACCTAAGTTACTCATGACTAAGACCACTAACTTCAATGGGTCTCCTCAAAGTGTGAGTACATATGGATCTAACCCTATATTGGTGGTGGTGGGGAACCCAGTACACTGTAATTCTATGCGGATCATCCCTCTTCGGTTCCCATCTTCAATCCGAAATCAGTCCATCAATATATTCATTCTGTACATAACTTATGTCCGACACCAATCTGTAAACCCCAAAGCAAATTCATATCCCCACTCATTCCACAGCTGCCCAGGTTCCTCTTTTTGATCTAAATCCAGATCAAACAGCCCCCCCCCCCCGATAACTCCACTCCCTAATCGACACTCTATTCCCACAAACACTGAACCTCCTCCGCTTCCCAACCACCCATCCAAGAAATAAAATCAAACTTCCTCCACACCTCCAGGCCTTTATCCCCTGGAGACTCCACTCAAGTTCAGCCACAAGTGATCCCATTTTTAGCCCAAGCCCACCTTTCTTCCCATCCCCCCCCCAAAAATCCATAGGGATTCCCCCCCCCGCCTCCCCCACACTATCCCACTCCAACCTTCAATGTTCAGTTTCTAAACAAATCTGTCATCTCTACCTCCCTCCCAAATAGCTCCCCCTCTCCACAAAGCTAGACTTTTGAAGATGCCCCATACAAGTCTTTCCCCAACTGGGCGCCCTCCCGGCGTGTTGAACTACAAGCCCCATCATCCCCGGCCTGGCCGGGGGATGATGGGTCTTGTAGTTCAACACGCCGGGAGGGCGCCCAGTTGGGGAAAGACTGCCATAAAAGGACCTCTTCGGCCGCTTAGAGCTTCGCCTCTATCAGCAACTCCATCCCCATCCTTACATTTCCAAAGTGTCCACCACAAACTCCCAACCTAGCAAACACCCTGCCAGATTATCTCCACACTGCCAAGAAAAAAAAAAGCACAGACTTTGGCGGCCGTGGGAAGCCTCCAATAAATGCACCCACCGACCCACCCACACCCCACGACCGGCCTCTTGTCTTGTAGTTCCATCAACTCACCCCAGCTTTGCCGACACTTTGCCCCCAAGTGCCCCAGGCCCGCACAAAGGGAGACCCTCGGACCCAACTTTCCACCCCCCACCCCCACCCCGCCCCGCCACAAAGCCCAGGCCGCCCGAGAATGGAGAAGGGTAACCAACTTTGCCTGCGCTTCGTCCAAGCTTTGGTCGGTGATGGTCATGATTTGCTGGAGGATGTCGCCGATGTCTTGTTTCCGCGGCTCCCCGTTATCCGAGGGGGGCTCGTGGAGAGAGTGGGGGGTCATGGTTTGGACCCCTTGCACCGAGGGGTGGCCCGGGAGCCCCACCGCCCCCCGGGCTTGGATCAACCTCCCTTGCTCATCCATTCCGAGCAAGCCCCGAGGCGAAGAAGTCGCGTCCGCACAAAAGACGGTTTTGCAAGCGGCGGCGCAAAAAGGGCGACGTTTGGAGAAAGAACTCGGGTCTATTCCATCTTGGATGCGCGCTCCCACGGCCCCTTCCTTGGAGACTTTGGGGCTGGGAAAATGGAGTCCCACACAAGGGCTGGAGGAGGAGGAGGGAGGGAGGGAGACAGGAGGAGGAGGAGGAGGAGCTGGAAAGGGGGAGGGAAGAGAAGGAAAAAGGAGAAGAGATCAGCTTCTCTGCTTTTCTTTCCTCCTCCTCCTCCTCCCACCCTCCCTTCTCTCTTTTTAAAGCCTCCCTTTCAGAAGCCTTCGCTAATGCCTGTGATTGGGGACGGTATCTATTTGCTGCCCTCAGCTGGAGCATTGGAAGCAAAGCCAGGCAAAGCGAAGAACCAACCAACCAACCTGCTTCCTAGCTAGAGGGGAAAGAAAGAATAGATGGCAGGGATCTGGGGGGCGGGGGATAGCAGGGTAGGCAGGAGCATCAAATCATACAATATTGCACCCTTGTTTTCATCAGTCTGGACATCAGTCAGAACTAACCCGCCTCTGTGCTACGCTCACACTCACAGAGGAAGCCCTGCCTTATACCATAGAATCATAGGATCATAGAATAGCAGAGTTGGAAAGGGCCTACAAGGCCATCGAGTCCAACCCCCCAACCACATCAAACTATTTCCCCCCCAATACACACAAGTATTCTTTTCTATGCAGGGCTGTTGCTAAGCATGGGTCCATGAAGCCTGGGCCCCCGAGGCTATTTCCCAGAGCCCCAGTCATTCGGATCTCTATCCTAGAGACCCAAGAGTCTACTGGTGGTAATGGGGTTCTCCCCCCCCCCCTCAGCTTAGGGTGCAGTCCTATGAATGTTTAGATAGAAAGACGGCCTATAACTCTCAGCATTCCCCAGACTCTTTTTTCTTGTCTAAACATGAATAGAATTGCACCCTTAATTGCCATGCAAGGGGGGATTTTCAAAAGGAATTGCAGCTAATGAGGGAAGGATTAACTCTCCTCTTCCCACATGCAGCCACCCCCCCCCACACACACACACACAAATCTTCCCCTGCGTGGCAATTAAACTTAGAAATTAAAAACATTTTTCTTTCGTTCTCAATGATCTGGGTCAAGGTGCAAATTAACTAAAGAATTTATTTTATTTTATTTGTGATGGTTCGGATGAGAAATTCATTGGCTGTTTTTGCCTCCTGTGAAATTCAAATACATCCTAGTACTTATTTCTGAGTTTGTATGTGTACATGTAAATTAGCATAGATTTGTGTCGTATGGGCCTTGGCCCCAAATAATTTTAAACGCCTCGCGTCACCCCTGCTCCTAGTGGGAAGGCCTTGCGCAGCTATTCCGAACTTTCCTTTTACACATATTTTTTTGTAGGTAGAGAAAAGGCGGAAGAAACGGTGGGAAAATACAGGAAAGTTACAAGTTGGGAATGACAATGACTGGGCCCAAATAAAATTCTATGAATGAGGCAGGATGGCACCATAAAAGTGTGGTGTGGAAGCATCCATGATACAAGTAGCTTTCCCTTCTTAATGGAGTATGGGGCGATGGAGAATAAAAAAGAAGCAGTGGAAAACACAGGTAGTTGTCATGTCTAGCCCTGCTCCCCCTGGTTTGGAAGAAGGTGTTTCAGGTAATCAATCAGAATCAGACTCTGAAGTAGAGGAGTCGGCACCAGAAACAAGCCAGTGGGGGAGAAAGCTCTCACGGTCTCTTCACCAGCTGGTGGTGAACTCCCTTCAGAGCTTATCTCGTCAAGAGCAAATAATAGTCAGTGGGAAGCCAACATTCTTCCGAAGGAGAGAGCACCAACAGGTTAACTGATCCTAGAGTGCACTGCAGACTAAAACAGGCGGAGCAAAAGGAAGGCAAGAGAAAGTCCGCCTGGCTCGCATCACATCAGAAGCCCTCTCAGAAGGAGTCTCTCTGAAGTCAACACATCTTGGGGAAAGGCTTTCCATTCTCCTTTGAAAGGACAATTGTCTCAGTTAGTTTGCATAGTTTTGCCTAGGGGAAAGTTCCAAGAGATTAGACTCTCTTCAGGTGGGGAGAGATGTTTATTGCTTGAATAAAGCTTTGTGGATTACTTAGCAGGCCTCCTGACAGTCTCCCAAGAAGGTAGGAGTTTTTTGACAGTAGGGCTACAACTGGAAGGCTGCGAGTGATGATTTTAATTGTGCAATCACCCTGCCTCAATCATGAAATGTTATCAGTGTGTGTCTGTCCAAACGTCATCTTCATCTTGTAACCATCCTGTGTTTTCCCACTACCATTATTTATTTATTTATTTATTATGTTTATATCCCGCCTTTTTTTCTTCCTGGGAACTCAAGGCAGTGCACATGATGAGAGTCCGTGATGGACCCAAAGTCACCTACTGACCTTCATGGCTGAATGGGAACTAGAACCTGGGTCTCCTGAGTCCCAGTCCACCTATTACGCCACACTGGCTCTCTTTCCAGGGGGGAAAAAATCTGTTAAGGAAGAAAAGCCAGAATGGCTGCTCATTGCCTTCTGATTGGTAATGCTAGGAGCATTCTGTCAAGAAGCACCCTATGTCATCTGGCTATACATACATACACCCCATAATATTCCACGGATCAGGCAGAGCAACTTCATAATAAATGCTTCCTCTGGAAGCATCCTCAGACAAAGGTCTTTTCCCATTGTCCGCTACCAGATCCTTTTAACTGGAAATGCCTAGGATTTGAACCTGGGACTTGCTGTACACAAAGCAGATCCTTTCAGAACCAAGTTCAAAAAGCCACACACAAAAAATCACCAGACAATTTGTGATTATGGGGAAGAGGGGTGGGACGTGGCCATTTGGGGAAAGTTGCAGAACTGGATTGAGACCCCAGGTAGCCAAGATGGCTTGTGAGCCTGAGGTTCAATACCTCTGGATAAGCAGTACTGAATCAGTAGTCTGAATATAAGACAGTGTTCTAAGCTTTACAAACATGTCCCCTTGCCCCAGGCTCGAAATGACTAACATAGGCCTCTGTGGGGAAACAGGTAGTAAAAAATAAATAAGCTATTATTATGAGGTTGCTGTAACATTTTATGGACTACTTTGCAGGGCTAACATAAGTATACAGGTAGTGTGACATGCATACGAAGCAAAGATGATATCACATTGTATGGACTTATATAATAGCATGGTGTACTTGTTCAAATATCAGACTAGGGCTGCAATCCTGCACCCACTATCCTGGGAATAAACTCCACTGAACTCAATAGGATTTACTTCTGAGTAGAAACATACAGTATTATGCTGAAAGATTGGGGGGGGGGGACCTAGATTCAAATCTCCACTCAGCCATGTCATCAAACTCACTAATTGGTCTTGAGCCAGTAACTCTCTCTCTCTCTCTCTCTCTCTCTCTCTCTTTCTCTCAGGGTAGCCTACCTCGCAGGGTTCTTATGAGGATAATGTAGGAGGGTGAGGAATGTGTAAGCCAGGTGGACCTCCTTGGAGGAAAGGTAGAATATTAATGCAATAAATAAACAGAACAATATAGTGCACAATCCTGACAGGCTTTTACAGTCAATGGAGGCCCTGCTATGAGGCAGAATGACATGGCTTCTTCAAGTATAAGGCTGCCAACCAACAGGGCTTTAGTGCCTTTTATTTTTTTTGCGCTTTCCAAAAAAATAAGGTAGCAAGCCCACCAACCTAGAGAAGGTATGAGGCAGAGCACAGTGTTTGGAGTGGGCTCAGCTGTTAGGGTGGATTTGAGGAACCTGTGAACCTCCAGACATTGTTGGATGTCAACTCACATCAGCCCCAGCCAGGGGTTGGGGATGATTGGTGTTGTAGTCCAACCACATCTAGTGGACCACAGGTTCCCCCACCCTTGCCCTACTTATTTTATTTATTTATTTATTTATTTATTTATTTATTTATTACATTTCTATACCGCCCAATAGCCGGAGCTCTCTGGGCGGTTCACAAAAATTAAAAACATTCAAAGTATAAAACAACAGTATAAAACCATAATATAAAATACAATATAAAACTCAACCAGATAAAAACAGCAGCAGTGCAAAATTACGAATTTAAAACACCAAGTTAAAATTTATTTATAGACTGTTAAAATGCTGGGAGAATAAAAAGGACTTCAGCTGGCGACGAAAGGAAAACAATGTAGGAGCCAAGCGAAACTCTCTGGGGAGCTCATTCCACAGCCGGGGTGCCACAGCAGAGAAGGCCCTCCTCCTGGTAGCCACCTGCCTCACTTCCTTTGGCAGGGGCTCGAGGAGAAGGACCCCTGAGGATGACCTTAGGGTCCAGGCAGGTACATATGGGAGGAGGCGTTCCTTCAGATATACTTAGGTGCGTATTACATTTTTGTGCTGGCCTCTGGCCTCAAATCCACTCTTGTCTAGGCCATAACATATATTGATTCCAAAAGTTAGTGATCCTACTCATGTGGCAGATTTGGGCTCTGTGAAAATCAGAAGAGTTCACAACTGGCAGCAGAGTTAAGAATCCTGCCCTGATTGACACACAGGGCACAATTCGCCAGAAAATGCAACCTGGTTCTCCACCTGCCTCTCGCTCTGGCTCAGACAACAGTGGTGATAAGAAGGAGGCGCAATAGATGCCACGAACTACATGCTCACTGGTTCTCTACCTGTCTGGCAGCAAGCAAGGACGAGAAAGAAGGTGAAGAACACTACCAGCCAGTGAAAATGGTGGTGAGAAGATAGACTCATTGAGGGAGGGAGGACCATTGGTGGTGTCTTGCCCAAGGGCCCTCAAAAACCAGGCGCCAATACTGATTTTCTGCCTCGGGCACCAAAACTCTCGGGGCCTAGCAATGAAGGCCTCATACAGTAGCTCCCCTTTAATGTGCAAAGTACTGTTATGGATTGGTCAAGATGACTGCATAGGACCCTTTCCAACTTCGGAAATTCTTGACGTTTAAGCTTTCTGCAGATAGAGCTACAGTGTGGATACCTTGAGTCAATACCTTTTAAAGGACAATCGATAGTTAGGCTATTCTGGCCACGTGTTTCAATGGGAGGGAGGATGGTCGAAGAAGGGAAACGAGGCGATGAGCAGAGATGAACCCTACCCACACTAGACAAGGGGGGGGGGCATACCAGGAAGTCGGTCTGTGCTGGAACTGCGTCTGTAAAAGAAGCAGAGAGCTGAATTAAATCCTATGGCGCTACAAGTTTTTCTAGACATCTGATGAGGAGAAAGAATCTGTTGGACTATCATAGAATCATAGAATAGCAGAGTTGGAAGGGGCCTACAAGGCCATTGAGTCCAACCCCCTGCTCAGTGCAGGAATCCACCCTAAAGTAGGGTGACCATATGAAAAGGAGGACAGGGCTCCTGTATCTTTAACAGTTGTATTGAAAAAGGAAATTTCAGCAGGTGTCATTTGTATATATGGGAAACCTGGTGAAATTCCCTCTTCATCACAACAGTTAAAGCTGCAGGTGCCCTGCCCTCTTTTAAATCTGGTCACTCTAGTATAGCTCCTGCAGCTTTAACTGTTGTGATGAAGAGGAAATTTCACCAGGTTCTCCATATATACAAATGACACCTGCTGAAATTCTCCTTTCTATGCAACTGTTAAAGATACAGGAGCCCTGTCCTCCTTTTCGTATGGTCAGCCTACCCTAAAGCATCCCCGACAGATGCTTGTCCAGCTGCCTCTTGAAGGCCTCTAGTGTGGGAGAGGCCACAACCTCCCTAGGTAACTGATTCCATTGTCGCACTGCTCTAACAGTCAGGAAGTTTTTCCTGATGTCCAGCTAATGTCCTGATTTTCCTGATGTCCGGCACTCCCATGAAGCAGGGTGAAGCCCCCATTTCAGGCAGCGGAGCAGCGAACTCTACCGCTGCCCCCTCTGCCCCCAACAGGAGGGCCTGCTGCCACCTCCAGGGGGCGCTCTGGAAAACTTCCCCAGCTGCTTATCCACCACAACAGGAGAAGGGGCTGGAGAGCAGCAGCCCACACAACGGTGCTAATGGGTGCTTTGGAGAGCCCTGTTAGTCCCACTCTCCAGCTGTGCCAAATGCCATAGTGAAAGAGCGCGCCGGAGTAACCACCCACCCTCTGGCTCATGCTGGGAACACTCTCAGCGCGAGACAGAGGGAGGGCAGGTTCTCTGTAGAGCCATGTCAGCTAAAGAAAGCAATCAGCATGGCTCTTCAGAGAGCCAGCCAGGCACAAATGCCTGGCTGTAAGGGGGGGTCCTTCCGCAGAGCCGGGCATTGTGGGAAGAGAAAACCCAGGAGATTGCCCGTACTGAACATATAATTAAGAGCATCTCAGGAAGAAGTTAAATTTCGGCTCTTCTATGCGCCTTCTATGTACAGAAGAAAGGAAGCAGCAGCAAGGGAGACAGGAGCAGGCAGAGACCATCAGAGCCTGCTTCAGTTGGGCTCCCCTCCCCACAGGGCTAACTCTCATCTTGACCCTGGGGGGAAGAAGAAGGAGATGAGCAGAGAAGAAGGAGCTGTTGGTCTTCCCCTCCATTGGGAGATGAGAGGGTGGAGCAGGGCCTTCCCACCAGCCTGAACAGTCTCCTTAATTTCCTTTTATTTTCTCCCTCTTCCCTCCCCATCCCCTTTTCCTTGTGTGTCATGTCTTTTAGGGAATGTAAGCCTGAGGGCAGGGACTGTCTTCTTTACTGATCAATTGTAAGCCGCTCCGAGCGCCTTTTTGGCTGAGGTACGGGATAAAAATACTCTAAATAAAATAATAATAAATAAATACAGAGAAGCTGGGGTTGTTTTATCTTTCGCTGAGGGGATATTAAAGCGTGCAGCCTCCACAACTGTAGCCTGGGGTGGTACAGTCCAAAAGCTTGTGCTCTTGCTTCTAGTCAATGGATCGACTGACCCTAAGACATTTCAGTTCTCAAAGGAGGTGTTGCTTGGGACCAGGCCAGCCCTGCCATTTGGCATAGTTAGGCAACTGCCGCCAATGACAGATACTGGGAAGCAATGTCCGCAGCCCTCCAGCGGTGCCTTCTGAGCCCCCCGGCCGTTCCTCTGTTGGAGGGCAGAACTGCGTGTGCCACATGGCCAGCTCTGTACTCTTCAGCTAGCTTGCTCGCCTCATGTGTGGTGGAAGGATGCTATCCCATTGACAGTATTGAAGGTGTAAAGGAGCACGCACCAGCAAAAGCCGGCCCTTGGACTGGATTTAGCACAGATCCCCAGAACAAACGCTCACAGCTCACAATTTGAGCTCCTGGTTTAAGACCATTTATTTCAGGAAATGGGTAGGTTACATGGGATTAGCAACTAAAACTATTAAAACATGCATATATATAAGAACCCAGAAAAAGCAAGCCAGAAAACTAAAACTACAGTTCATACATCACCCAGCCATGGAGTCAGCCAGTACCCCGAACTCCCCCCACAAGTATATTTTATAGTCTCTTTTCCTCCAACTCCTTCCCTCCTCCCCTTGGCTTCTCATACGTAGATCTTTCACACCTCCGCCTGAGATGTTAATGTCTCTCAAGGCCGGGCGGACATGCCTCAGGCGGTTCCTGGCATCACCATTCTCCCCCATGCAGCTGGACCGCTTATCTCCCTTTTCCTATGAACCATAACAATAAAATTAACACGTTAAAAGACAGGCCAGCCCCAGTTCCAATCACCCATCCCTTACAGAAGGAAGATACTGTTTTCGGGCTTACAATATAAACAGACATGACACAAAAGGAAAAAAGACAACTAAAATGGTCAAGGGGCTGGAGCATCTCCCCTATGAGGGAAGGTCATATTAACTGGGATGGTTTAGCTTGGATAAAAAGAGCCTAAGGGGAGACCTGATAGAGGTGTACAAAATGATGCATGTGGTGGAGATTGCGGATAGGGATAGATTTTTCTCTCTCTCTCAAAATACTAGAACCCGGGGTCAACCCATGAAGCTGATTGGTGGGAGATCCAGGACAAATAAGAGGAAGTACTTCTTCACACAGCGCATAGTTAAATTATGGAACTCGCTACCACAAGATGCAGTGATGGCCACCAATTTGGATGGCTTTAAAAGGGGATGGATAAATTCATGGAGGAGAAGGCTATCAATGGCTTCTAACCCTGATGGCTGTGTGCTATCTCCAGTATTTGAGGCAATAAGCCTGTGTGCACCAGTTGCTGGGGAACATGGGTGGGAGGGTGCCGTTGCACCATGTCCTGCCTTGTTGGTCCCTGGCCGACGGCTGGTTGGCCGCTGTGTGAAGAGAGTGCTGGACTAGATGGACCCTTGGTCTGATCCAGTAGGGCTCTTCTTATGTTCTTATGTTCTAGGGATGGAGAAGGCAAAACCGGGCATTGGTTCCTGAAATTACAGTTCTTATGAACAGCTGGTTGTTGTTGTTATTATTATTATTATTATTATTATTATTATTATTATTAGAATTTTGGGAAGACAACTGATTGGCACCTCCATGTTGTTTCTAGTTCAAAACGTTACCTACTGGGTGCATGTAGTGTTTTATTCCTGTTCTATTATTATTATTATTATTATTATTATTATTATTTATTTATTTATTTATTTATTTATTTATATAGCACCATCAATGTACATGGTGCTGTACAGAGTAAAACAGTAAATAGCAAGACCCTGCTCTACCCTCTTTGCATTTTGTGTTGTTTTTATTGTGTCAACTCTTCATAATATTGCAAGTTTAATTTGGTTTGGAGAGTTTATTTTAGATTGTAAGCTACTTTTTTTAACTTATGTACAGGATTTCTATCCTGCTGTTCAGGCAGCTGCCTCCCACAGAGGCTAATACAAGATTTCAGTAAAAACAATCAAATGGGGTCATCGGTTAGATCAAAACCGGGGGGGGGGGGGGAATCAGTAGCAGCAGCAGGAACTTATTGGTAGAAAGAAATAATGTGGGTTTTTTTTAAAGCCTTGAAAATAATCGCATGAGATATATACAAAACTGGAGGATTCTTCTCCTGAGCACTGAGTTGCTGATTGCCAGGGGAGTTGGTTGTGCTCCCAAATGCATCTGCAAAAAAATGTTACAGTTTGGAATACTTCTGTGCAGGGTTCCAGTCATCCCATTCCATTCCACCTCAAACCCAGTTTTCCATTTCCCCTTCCTCCCAAACAATCAGTCAGCATTCCATGTCCACTGAGCATGCTCAGTCTTTATTGGCCTCTTTGAGGTTCCCCCTCCCTTTGAGATGTTTTCTCCCCTTTAAAAAAAAATTGCGCTTCTGCAAACCTTGGGTTCCCCCTAAACTAGGGTGACCATATCAAGAGGAGGACAGGGCTCCTGTATCTTTCTGCCCTTAGGGGGTAGTGGAAAACTGGGACAGGGCTGGAACATAACGAAGTATCATGGAAAAGGCTGTGGCTGACCGGTGTCATGTCTAACCCTACTGCCCTTGTTTTGGGAGAAGATGTTTCAGGTAATCAATCAGAATCATATTCAGAACTAGCCAGTCCCAGCCAGCCTGTACCAGTGGGGGAGGAAGCTCTCACGGGCGATTCCCCAGCTGGGAGTCAGCCCTCTCCAGAGCTTATCTCCTCAAGGCCAAATCTTACACACTCAGTGGGAAGTGAGGTTTCTTCCGGAGGTGAGCATCCCGACAAGCCAGCTGATGCTAGGGTCCGCCGGAAGCTCAACGCACGGGGCAGAAGGAAGGCGTGAGAAAGTCAGTTTGATTGCGCCAGAACCTGCCTCCGCACCAGGCTCTCTGAAGTGATGGGCATTTGGGAAGTGGCTTCCTATTCTTCTTGAGCGGACAATTGTCTTGCTTAGTTTGCATAGTTTTGCCTAGGGGGACGTTTCCAAGAGGTTAGGCTCTCTTCAGGTAGAAGAGACTTTGTTACTTATTAAAAGCTTTGTGGATTACTTAGCAAGCCTCGTCATTTGCCTCCCATCGAAAGCAGGAGTGTTCTGGGAAACACAACTGGAACCTTGAACAGAACCACTCCATACTGCAACATTCTGTTGCAGGTCCCACATGTGTCCAGATAACAGCAGTTTTGAATTTTGCAGATCATTTGAGAATTAGTTACATGCGTATTATTCTGCGTTTCTTCTACAGGCAGTGTCCAGTTCTGGGCTCCACAATTCAAGAAGGATGCAGACAAGCTGGAGCGTGTTCAGAGGAGGGCAACCAGGATGATCAGGGGTCTGGAAACAAAGCCCTATGAAGAGAGACTGAAAGAACTGGGCATGTTTAGCCTGGAGAAGAGAAGATTGAGGGGAGACATGATAGCACTCTTCAAATACTTAAAAGGTTGTCACACAGAGGAGGGCCAAGATCTCTTCTCGATCCTCCCAGAGTGCAGGACACGGAATAACGGGCTCAAGTTCAAGGAAGCCAGATTCCGGCTGGACATCAGGAAAAACTTCCTGACTGTTAGAGCAGTGCGACGGTGGAATCAGTTACCTAGGGAGGTTGGGGGCTCTCCCACACTAGAGGCCTTCAAGAGGCAGCTGGACAACTATCTGTCAGGGATGCTTTAGAGTGGATTCCTGCATTGAGCAGGGGGTTGGACTAGATGGCCTTGTAGGCCCCTTCCAACTCTGCTATTCTATGATTCTATGATCTACTAGGTTTCCAGTTAATCACCCATCTAGTCACTGACAAAACCCAGACCTGTTTAGCTTGGGCAAGGTTGCCGGGTCATGGGCCTTCAGGCCAAGTCCTGATACGAGAGTATGCAAACTTTGCAAGCCAAATGAAGCTTTTGACCTTCTCCCTCTCTTCTAGCTGCACGTTTTTGTTAGGGTGACCCAAATTAATGTTATTAGGCTGCGTATTTAATTATTCAGAAATGTCGCACTATGCCACAAGCAGTGTTTGTGTGATGTGATGGCCTACTTATTGTTTTAAGTAGATAAACAGTAAGGATCTTGGGGTAGAAAAACAGGGTAACAATCCAAACAGAAATATAGAATAATTGTTTTTCCTTAGGGTGTATCTTTAACAGTTGAATTTCAGCACGTATCATTTGTATGCATGCAGCACCCAGCGAAATTCCCTCTTCATCACAACTGTTAAAGCTGCAGGAGGCCTGCCCTCAATCAACAATAGAAGGCCCAGGACAGGTTAAAACCTTATCATACGCTGTCAAATGCCAGGGAGTAGAGGAAAGTCTTCACCTGGTGTCTGAAGGATGACAACGTTGGTGCCAGGTGGACCTCACTGGGGAGAGTGTTTCATAATTTGGGGGGCCACCACTGAAAAGGCCTTCCTTCGTGTTGCTACCCTTTGAACTTCCTTCAGAGAAGCCACCTGGAGGAGGACCTCAGATGATCATTGTAGTGTATGGATTATAGTGCATGGGTAGGTTCATATTTAGGCAGATAATGGTTGTGCACACATCTCTGGAGCAAAGGGGCTTCAAGCAGAACAATGCCTGCCTGCCTTCCTCCATGGGATTGCCAGTTTTTTCTAGGCATGGAGCTCCTGCATAACGGGCAGAAATTCAACAGTTGAACGCTTTCCCGGCATGGAAATACATCATGGGAAAAAGCTTCACCTCTTGCAAATCAGAAGTTGTTAAAAGTTGCGGGGAGGGGGGGAGGAGCAGGGAAGAGGTCAGGGGGAAAAGCAAAAAAAAAAAAAAAACCCTTGCCAACTTTTTCTTCTACTTGTGTGCTGATAACATCCTCCTGTTGATCTTTGCAAATCAAGCTGCTTTGAAATGCATAGGGAACAGCCAAGCTCTGTTTTTGTGGTTACTGGCAATGCAGAGGGGTTGGGGGAAGGATCATTGCTCGGTGGTAGAGCACCTACTTTGCATGCGAAAGGTCTCAGGTTCAATCCCAAGCATTTCCAGGTAAGGCTGGGATAGAATCCTGCCCAAATTCCTGGAGAGCCACTACCAGTCATTATGTAGACAATGCTGAGCTAGGTGGCCCAGTGGTCTGATTTGGGGTAACCCTGTGTCCATCTCTGTTCCTACCAGTGGAGCCTGGTGGCTCCAATTTCGGTGGGACTGTGAATCCATTCAGGGTTGCAGTCAGAACCACTCAGACCCAGCCAAAGTTCTATTTTAGAGGGTTCAGCACCTTGGATAGCGTTCTGGTTGGATCTGGCTGAAACCCAGAATGCATGAGAGAAAACAGTCTTACTGAAATCAGAGTCACCAGCCTCCACTGATCTTTCAGCAGCTTGCCGGACTGACCTTGCCTCCTAGTTATAGATGATGGAGCATTTACAGTGGTGTCGCTAGAGCCGGACGTTGGGGCTAACGTCCAGGGCCCTGGAGCCAACCCTCCTGCCTCATGGACCACCTAGAGAGCAGCAGGTAATGAGGGCATCATGAGCAAACTTCATTTATTCCTGTAGTCATGATGGTGTTACGATTCCAGTGAGTTTAAAACAGTTTTAAAGGAAGGAGTGGTGGTTAGAGTGAGGGGAGGAGAAAAGTTAGATGTGTGCAAGTGATAGACATGGCTATCTAAAGGGGAGGCCCCATAACATAGGGTGACCAAAGGAGGACAGGGCTCCTGTATCTTTAACAGGGAATTTCAGCAGGTGTCATTTGTATGCATGCAGAACCTGGTGAAATTTCCTCTTCATCATAACAGTTAAAGCTGCAGGTGCCCTGCCCTCTTTTAAATGTGGTCACTCTAGTACAGCTCCTACAGCTTTAAGTGTTGTGATGAAGAGGGAATTTCACCAGGTGTGACATGCATGCAAATGACACCTGCTGAAATTCCCTTTTCTATGCAACTGTTAAAGATACAGAAGCCCTGTCCTCCTTTTCATAGGGTCACCCTACATAGCATCATTAGGAATGAAATACCATCCATGTTTAGAAAGAAGAAAAGGCCCTGGGGCATGCTGGGAGTTGTAGGACTTTTGCCTGTCAGTCAAAAGAGAAGATTGAGGGGAGACATGATAGCACTCTTCAAATACTTAAAACGTTGTCACACAGAGGAGGGCCAGGATCTCTTCTCGATCCTCCCAGAGTGCAGGACACAGAATAACGGGCTCAAGTTGAAGGAAGCCAGATTCCAGCTGGACATCAGGAAAAACTTCCTGACTGTTAGAGCAGTACGACAATGGAATCAGTTGCCTGGTGAGGTTGTGGCCTCTCCCACACTAGAGGCCTTCAAGAGGCAGCTGGACAACCATCTGTCAGGGATGCTTTAGGGTGGATTCCTGCATTGAGCAGGGGGTTGGACTCGATGGCCTTATAGGCCCCTTCCAATTCTGCTATTCTATGATTCTAAACACGCATAGGCTTGCATCGAAAATGACCTAGCTGCCACACGACTAAGAGGGTAGGGGAGTGTGGTTACTCAATGGTGAGGAAAATGCACTCTACACATGTTCAGAAACATCTCTCTCATTTCTCACACTCCTGCTGCAGATCCCAACTTAAATATTTGTTTTGTGACTGATTCAGGATACAAAGCCAATGAAAGGGCCTAGAAAAGATGAGGGGGGAAGAAACAGATTGAATGACAGAGCGTGACCAACAACAACAGATTAGTAATGAGATTCTAAGACATGCTGGCTCATTTTTCTTCCGCTAATTAGTCCCCTAATTACTCGGCTGTTTTGCTTAATTAAAACCAGAGAGAGACGGGAAGGAGGGGGGATTTATTAGGGGTTCCACTCCTCGCTCCCAATCAGTGCTAATTAATATCATCTCCAACTGCACGCTTAATGAGCTGCTAATTAACCATGGAGGGAGAAGGATTCATACATCCTCCTCTCACCTGCTTAGCTAGTCACACACACACCAAAAATCCTCCGATGTTCCATTGACCCACCCACATTTGCAAGCTCTCCCAGAGTCAGGACTCATTCTGGCCTTAGCTAGACCTAAGGATTATCCCAGGCAAATGGAGGGGTCGTCCCTGCCTGCTCCCGGGATCCCCTGTGTGTCATTTGGGCCTTAGCTAGACCTAAGGTTTATCCCGGGGTCGTCCCTGCCTGATCCTGGGATCCCCTGTGTGTCATTTAGATAAACCAGGATAAACCTTAGGTCTAGCTAAGGCCTTGGATGCACAGGGATGATCCCAGGACAATCCTGGGATATAGGCCTGGTCTAGCCATGGCCTCTCTCATGTACAAAACTTTCCCAACCAGGAGTTACTTTCTGTTTATACAGCCAAGTGGATTTCCCATTAATCACGTGGGGCTAGTTCCCAGCAGATGGAGGCTGAGCACAGGAAGGGAGCCAGCAATTCCAGGGGGCAACGTCCAGTTGTGTTGTGGAGAATGTGGACTCTGGGGGATGGACTGCTTGAGTCATGCTTGCCTGGGGGACGCCTTTCCCTTTTATGCCCTCTAAACTTACTATGGCTGGATCTACACTATTGCTTTAAAGCGCTTTATAACAGTTTTATAGCGCTTTAAAGCAGTTAAAGCACTTTATAACTGTTATAAAGTGCTTTAAAGCAGTAGTGTAGATCTGGCCTATATGACAAATATAATAAACATATAAATGTCCTTCTTGGAAAAAGTGGGCTTTTTTTCTTTTTATCAGGGTGGGACCCACATTCTTTGATAGCGTGATTAATGGGACAAACGATACGAAAGGTTGAGAACCACTGCTCCCCACAATGATTAAGGCTGCAGGAGCTCTGTTCCCTTTTGCATTTAGCTAGCTTGACCCTATGAAAAGGAGGACAGGGCTCCTGTCTCTTTAACAGTTGTATAGAAAAGGGAATTTCAGCAGGTGTCATTTGTAGGCATGCAGCACCTGGGGAAATTCCCTTTTCTGTCACAACAGTGAAGCTGCAGGAGCCCTGCCCTCTTTTGTTTCACTCTAGTATAGCTTCTCAAACTCTAGTATAGCTAGAGTGACCAGATACAAAAGAGGGCAGGGCTCCTGCAGCCTTAACTGTTGTGATGTAGAGGGAATTGTCACCAGGTGCTGCATGCATACAAATGACACCTGCTGAAATTCCCTTTTCTATACAACTGTTACAGATACAGGAGCCCTGTCCTCCTTTCCGTAGGGTCACCCTACCTCTAGTGATATTTGCTCTTAATAAGAAGTACCATGGGGGCTGTCTATATGCGGTGGCTGCAAATCTGTGCTGCGTCAGTTATATGACGTAGCTACAGATTCACAGCCCCAGCAGGGCTTTCCTGTGAAGCTGTGTTTTGAAAAAGTCGGGCACTCAAGCCAGTGTTGTGTAGCAGCTAGAATGTCAGACCGAGGCCACAGCTAGACCTAAGGTTTATCCTGGGATCATCCAGGGTTCGCCCCTTTCTGAGCACTGGATCCCTTGTGTGTTACCTAGATGAACAGGTTTGACTCCTGGATGATCCAGGGATAAACCTTAGGTCTAGCTATGGCCTGAGGGTCAGGAGATCTGTGTTCTAGTTCCCACTCGACCTTTGAAACTCATTGGGTGACTTTGGGCTAGTCACAGGCCCTGTTCAGGAGGCACCCTAAACCACAGCTTTAACCATGATGACTGAGGCTTCTTGCTTTATTCACCGTGGTTAAAGCTGTGGTTTAAGGTGTCTTCTGAACAAGGCCAACAACTCTCAGCCCAGCCTACCTCACGGGGTTGTTGTTGTGAGGATAAAATGGAGAGGAGGAGGATTATGTACGCCACCTTGGGTTCCTTGGAGGAAAAAAGGCAGGATATAAATGTAATAAATAAATAAATAAAATTTTAGGGCTTATCTTTGGAGGCTTTGGACTCCTTCCCCCAAAGGATTTAGTTTAAAGCTGTCTTGATCAGTGCTTAAGCTCACTGCAAATCCAAGGTTCGTACTACATTAGTTCCCAGTAACCCTGTTCAGACGACACACTAAGCCACAGTGGTTCAACATTTTGAGCTAAACATTATGGCTTAGTGTGTCAGGTGAAACATTCCTAACCATGGGTGCTCCATAATAATCACAGTTTAAACACGCTCACTAATCATTTGCTGCTAAAGGGTTAGCTAGGGTGACCATATGAAAAGGAGGACAGGGCTCCTGTATCTTTAACCGCAGGTGTCATTTGTATATATGGAGAACTTGGTGAAATTTCCTCTTCATCACAACAGTTAAAGCTGCAGGAGCTATACTTGAGTGACCAGATTTAAAAGAGGGCAGGGCACCAGCAGCTTTAACTGTTGTGATGAAGAGGAAATTTCACCAGATTCTCCATATATACAAATGACCCCTGCTGAAATTCCCTTTTCTACGCAACTGTTAAAGATACAGGAGCCCTGTCCTCCTTTCCATATGGTCACCCTAGTGTGAGGCCATCTGGGAAATTAGGCCTCCGGGCCTGAGGTTCTACGTGTCTGCCTTGGGTGATACAGAAGCGGCTTAACCATGGCTTAGCGTGTTGTCTGAACAGGCCCAGTGCGAGTGTAAGAAAGGAAAAGGAGGAGGAAGATTAGTCTAAGAGGGGCTTTGAAGTTAGAATGTTCAGGCATGGGGTGGAATCACAACCCTTCCTGGCTTCCTGTTTCGTTGTTGTTCTGCTTCTCATATTCTATTAAAGTGCCCCAGGCCTGGGTTGTCTCTTCCAAGGTTTTGCTTTCTGTTTTCCCCCCTGCTGGCAGCTTTCCAAAGTATATGACACAACCTGTGCCTCCTTGAGGGCAGAGCCTTGGGCTATTAATTATTATTATAAAAGCCAAATCCTCCCTCCCCTCCAGCCTGCCTGAGAGAGAATTGCAAAATCCCCTTGCAGACTCAGGCAGAGTGGAGGAAACACCCTCACTGCACAGACGTAGCCCAGAGATGTCTTCTGGAAAGTGGCTACCACTCTGGCTAACATGGATGGGGACATTGGTAGCCCTGAGCCACCAAGCTCCAAGGTAAATATGTGGGCAGGGGTGGGCTAATTGCACCACACTCCTTTGCTTTTCTCCAAGTCAGCCTTCTCCAACATGGTGCCCTACAGATTTTTGGGATTGCAATTCTCATCCGTCCCAGCCAACATGACCAGTTGTTGGGGATGATGGGTATTGTAGTTCAAAACACTTGGAGAGCACCAGTTGAAGAAGACTGCCCTAATTAACAGCTACCTCCTCCTCCTCCTCCTTCTTCTTCTTGCTTCAGTGACTTTAGGAATTTATTTATTTATTGCATTTCTATACCGCCCAATAGCCAGAGCTCTCTGGGCAGTTCACAAAAATTAAAATCATTCAAAGTATAAAACAACAGTATAAAACCATAATATAAAATACAATATAAAAGCATGGCACAGCCAGAAGTTCAACTGGTGAAGTTTTCTACGTCATTGCATTGTCTTGTTGCATAAACCTTTACCTGCTGGATTTCTGCCTGTTGCTGATGTGTTAAAGTGTCCTTCCCCAACCTGGCACCCTCCAGATGTGTCAAGACTTCTGGGGATACTGGAAGCTGTAGTCCTGACACATCTGGAAGGTGCCAGGTTGGAGGAGACAAGGTTAAGGCATTTGCATGTTGTGGGCTACTCAATGATTTCACTTTCTGCTTTCGGTTGATTTAATTGCCTGATGGTTTTATTAGATTGTTTTATGAACCTTAAAAGGCAGATTAAAGCCGCATGAAAGAAACTATCGTGCATATACTTTGGCACTGACTAAATTGTGTCTCTTCCCTTCCTTCCTTCCCCCCTCTCTCATAATGATTTTAAATAATATCACTTTGTTTCGTTGTATTATTTTAAATAGTCATTTTTAATGTAATGCATATTTTAAATAAATCATTCTGAACAGCAAGGCAGGTGAAAATAATACGATATGAATAATAACCTAGCGTTCTCAAACTGCACTCAGATGTTGAGAGATAACGGCAAGGAAGCTATTCCACTTTTCCAAAATGTGTCCAGCATTGTAAACCTTATTTAATACACAATTGGCCATTTTTGTTTATTGATTTATTATACATCATAATATGCAGTTTTGAGGTGATGTGAAGTGCAAGCCCATGCGTGTTTACTCAGAAGCTAGCCCCATTAAATTCAATGGGATTTACTCTTAAATACACGTGAATGGGATTACAGCTCAGCTACATTATTTTAGGCTGCAATGCTCAGAGCACTTATTTGAGAGCAAAACCCTTTTTAACGCAGTGGGACTTTTTTCCGAGTAAGGAGAATAGGATGTGCTGATTGTATATGATTTTGGGCTACTTTTTTGGAAAGCCATATATCCCCTACCATATTTGTTGGATATCAATATATTAGTGGCTGAGACCTTTCAGGGCTGAGTGACCAGAAAGGGTTATATGTCTGCACGTTAGCTTGCATCTATAGCAGAGTGACCCTACGGAAAAGAGGACAGGGCTTCTCTATCTTTCACAGTTACATAGAAAAGGGAATTTCAGCAGGTGTCATTGGTATGCATGCAGCACCTGGTGAAATTCCCTCTTCATCACAACAGTTAAAGCCGCAGAAGCCCTGCCCTCTTTTGTATCTGGTCACACACTCGTATACATATCTAGACTATACAGAGGTAAATCCCATGGAAAATTCATTAGTAATTATTCCCAGGTAAGTATGCATACGATTGCATCTTGCTTGTTACTGTGAAAGTGTAGCTCAGGCCTGAGGTTTGTTCTGGAGTACCTGCAAATGATTATGTGGAATTTTTGCAGCTATGTGGTGAAATCCACAACACACACACAAGAACATTTTATTTCACAATCAACTAGTTTATGTAACTTTGGAAATACCCAAATTGTTTTCAGTATTAAGGGCCAATATAGTTAGAAGAAAGGACCAGGAAATTTTGTCCTGTGGACTGTGGCCAACATCAATATTGTGAAAGAGTAGAAATGTAGGAATTCCACCCTTCTGCTTCACTGAAATGTTCTTTTTTATTCTTTAAAAAAAGGAAGGATAGAAAAGAGCCAGTTGCATAGGCTGACCATATGAAAAGGAGGACAGGGCTCCTGTATCTTTAACAGCTGCATAGAAAAGGGAATTTCAGCAGGTGTCATTTGTATGTATGGAGAACCTGGTGAAATTCTCTCTTCATCACAACAGTTAAAGCTGCAGGAGCTATACTAGAGTGACCAGATACTAAAGAGGACAGGGCACCTGCAGCTTTAACTGTTGTGATGAAGAAGAAATTTCACCAGGTTCCCCATATATACAAATGACATCTGCTGAAATTTCCTTTTCAATACAACTGTTAAAGATACAGGAGCCCTGTCCTCCTTTTCATATGGTCACCCTACAGTTGCACAACAAAACAGGATTCAGTGGATTAAGGCTTCAATTCTATATACACACTTACTTGAGAGTAAGTTCCATTGAACTCAATGGGGCTTACTTCTGATAAGACATAACTAGGGTTGCAATGTAAAATACTTCATTAGATTCAGCATTTTTTCTGATCCATATTTTTTAAAATAATCCAGCTGTTTTATTTTTGACAGCAGCCAGCCAGATATGTCACAACTAGGAAATGAAAGTGATAGCCTTCTCCTGTTTTTATCCCAAACACCACCACTGCCCTCGGACATTCTTTTGAAATGGCACATTTCCCCCTGAAACTACACATTTTGGACCTGTTCAGACAACACGCTTAAGCCATGGTTCGGCCTCTAACCCCTTTGCAACAAATGATTAGTGAGCGTGTTTAAATTGTGGTTATGTAGCCACGATGGTTAGGAATGGTTCACATGACATGCTAAGTTTTGGTTCACACGACACACTAAACCTAGAGTGACCATATGGAAAGGAGGACAGGGCTCTTGTATCTTTAACAGTTGTGAAGAAAAAGGAATTTCAGCAGGTGTTATTTGTATGCCTGCAGCAGCTGGTGAAATTCCCTCCAGTTAAAGCTGCAGGAGTCCTGCCTTCTTTTGTAACTGGTCGCTGTAGTATAGCTCCTGCAGCTTTAATTGTTGTGATGAAGAGGGAATTCCTACAGGTGCTGCATGCATACAAATGACCCCTGCTGAAAATCTCTTTTCTACACAATTGTTAAAGATACAAGAGCCCTGTCCTCCTTTCCATATGGTCACCCTAGTTAAGGCAGGAGTTTTCTCTGCTCTACCTTGAGATCAAACCTGGGACCTTCTGAATGCAAACCATGGCTTTACCACTGAAATACGGCCCCTTCTCAGGCCCCATGGCAGCTGTTGTGACAGGGAAGGGACAATTTGTGCTAACAGTTTTAGAACTAACTGGTAAGCCATTTATTAATTTTATTTATTTATTTATTTATTTATTTATTACATTTTTATACCGCCCAATAGCCGAAGCTCTCTGGGCGGTTCCCAAAAATTAAAACCATAATAAAACAACCAACAGGTTAAAAGCACAAATACAAAATACAGTATAAAAAGGACAACCAGGAAAAAAACCACGCAGCAAAATTGATATAAGATTAAAATACAGAGTTAAAACAGTAAAATTTAAATTTAAGTTAAAATTAAGTGTTAAAATACTGAGTGAATAAAAAGGTCTTCAGCTGGCGAGGAAAGGAGTACAGTGTAGGCGCCAGGCAGATGTCTGGAAACAATAGGAATATGTATGAGACACGTTGTACCTCACCCTACCTAACATTTTTATCTATCCTTTTCCCCTCCTCCAAGGTTGCAAAATATTTAGGAATTTGACATTCGTATCAGGAGTGGCTGGCAGAGGCTGGACGTTTAACCCTAAGATATTAGTGGTGTTTTTCCCCACTTTGCAGGTTGCTGATGGTCGCCCCAAGCGTGGTGACAGTGGGGACCGAAGTGGGGGTCGTACTTCAGGTGGAAGACGCCCCAGGCGGTCTGAAGGGCATGGTCTTTTTCCAGAATGAGAATACTAGAGTGAAATGTTCTCAGGAGGTGTCTTTCCACCTTCAGTCCAACGGCGATGTGCAAAAGATTTACTTGAAGGTAGGTGTGATAAAGGGGAGTTTGCACCTCCATCCCTGCGAGGTAGGACCAGGCTACATGTAACTTCTCTGCTGAGGGAACTGCACTGGCTGCCTATTCGCTACCGGGCCAGGTTTAAGGTTCTTGTACTTGTGTACAAAGCCCTAAACAACTTGGGACCAGGATACCTGAGAGAGCGCCTTCTCCCTTACCAACCTGCCCGGTCACTGAGGTCATCCGAGGGCCTGCTCCTGGTGGTTCCACCTAGATCCATCCTCCGATTGGAATCCACCAGGGGAAGAGCCTTCAGCGTAGTGGCCCCCCTCCTGTGGAACTCCCTGCCCCTGGAGGTCAGGCAGACTCCGACCTTGTACTCCTTTCGGCGCCTCCTGAAAACGTCTTTATTCCATGAAGCCTTTCTTTAACATGCAGCCTTGGATTTCTGTGTTGTTGTTGTTCTTTTGCTTTTTTTTAAATTTTGTTTTAACTGTTTTATTCTGTTTTTTATTTTCATTTTACCTTGTACACCGCTCCGAAATTTTTTCAATGAGGAGCGGTATATAAATATTCTAAATAAATAAATAAATAAAATAAATAAATAAATAAATACATGGCAGCAACGGTGGCCTATTCCAGGGCAGGTCCGCTCCCGTCCATGTTCATAGCCCTTCCCTTGAGCACATGGACAAAGCAGCCTTACAATATGCACTTATGCAGGACGACAGGTCTATTGACAGGGCTCGCTTTAAACCAGGGGTGCGGCACTTCAGCCCTGGGGGCCAGATCTGGCCTTCCGGCGTTCCCAGGTGGCCATACCTCTTTCATAAGAACCTAAGAAGGGCCATGCAGGATCAGACCAAGGGTCCGGCTAATCCAGCACTCTGTTCACACAGGGGCCAACCCACTGTCGACCAGGGACCCACAAGCAGAACATGGTGCAACAGCACCGTCCCACCCATATTCCCCAGGAACTGGTGTATGCAGGCTTACTGCCTCTGCTCCTGGAGGTTGAACTCAGGACTAGTAGCCATTGATAGCTTTCTCCTCCAGGAATTCATCCACCCCCTTTTAAAGCCATTCAAATTAGTGGCCATCACCACATCTTGTGTTAGTGAGTTCCACAGCTTAACTCTGCGCTGTGTGAAGAAGTCCTTCCTTTTATCTCTCCTGAATCTCCCAGCTTTATGGAATGACCTGGGTTATAGTATTATGGGAGAGGGAGAAAAAATGTCCTGCTATTATAGAATCATAGAATAGCAGAGTTGGAAGGGGCCTACAAGGCCATCTAGTCCAACCCCCGCTCAATGCAGGAATCCACCCTAAAGCATCCCTATCCACCTTCTCCACACCACGCATCACTTTGTACATAATTTCGTACGTAATTTCCCCTGACCACTGATTCTTGGGAGGTTTCCTCTACCTTTTGTGCAGTGTCCCCCCCTCCCCACATTCTAAAGTTTGCAACACCTCTAAGGCTTAGCTCCTAACAATAAGAGCTTTAAGCAAAAATATATATATTCTGTTTTAAGCACTTCAAAAGCAGGTTACCACGTATGGCAAGTAGCCCAGCACGTGAATGAGTCCAACCTCAGGCAGGGCAAAAGAACTAAATCAACTCCAGAGTCCAGTTGGGTATGTTTATTTAAGAGCTAGGCAAAGAGAAATCCAGAAATAGTCAGTGGCTTTGAAGAAGGAAATTAAAATCAACGACATGGCTAGCTAGCTAAGACTTTACTTAGCAGGAAAACCTAAATGGAGAAACCGCTTACAAAAGCAGCTTGCAGATGGTGTGTGTGTGCGGGGAGGCCTGGACTCTGCAGCAATGGAAGGGTCTAGTCTTGATGTAGTGCGTGCTCCAGATTTTTGAGGGCCCCTGGGCAAGACACCCCCATTGGGCTCCCTCCCTCAGTGAATTTACCTTCTCACCAGCTCCTCTTCCTCCTCCTCTTTCCCAACATTGCTCCTGCTTGCTTGCTTGACAGGCAGAGAACCAATGTGTCAGGTCTAGCCCTGCTCCCTTTGGGTTGGAAGAAGGCGTTTCAGGTGATCAATCAGAATCAGACTCTGAAGTAGAGGAGACGGTGCCAGAAACAGGCCAGATTATACCAGCAGAGGAGGCAGCTCTCACGAGCTCTTCACTAGCTGGGAATGAACCTCCTCCAGAGCTTATCTCCTCAAGGGAAAACAACACACAGTCAGTGGGAAGCCAGTTTTCTCCTGAAGGGGAGGGCACAGAGAGGTAGCCGATCCTAGAATATGCCGCAGACTAAAACAGGTGGAGCTAAAGGAAGGTGAGAGAAAGTCAGCCCGGTTGGCGTCTCATCAGAAGCTGCATCACAACCAGTCTCTCTGAAAACGCGTTTTGGGAAAGGGCTTTCCATTCTCCTTGAAAGGACAATTGTCTCGCTTAGTTTGCATAGTTTTGCCTAGGGGAAAGCTCCTAGAGATTAGACTCCCTTCAGGTGGGAAGGGATGTTTATTGCTTGAATAAAGCATTGCGGATTACTTAGCAGGCCTCGTTATTGTCTCCAAAGAAGGCGGGAGGTCTTGGGAAACACGGCACAATGTGACAATGAGGAAGTAGGCCATGGCACCTGCTGCTCTTCCTACTCACCACCACCGTTGTCTGGGCCAGAGCGAGGGGCAGGTGAAGAAGCAATTTGCAGTGGTGAAGAGGGGGAGAAACTCCAGGAGCTCTTACCAGTGGGTCCCGGCTGGGGTGCGGCCCTCCACAGGTGCCCAACCACTGTTATAAACTCAGGCCAAGAGTAAGACTTGGGCTTGGTTCCCACAGAATGGCTCAAACCATGGTTTGGTCACAGGCTCACATGCTTGCTTCCCTCCTCATCTCATACGCACCAAATTCTTGCCTTTCACTTCTTGATTTGGGACAAACTATAGTTTGCTGTAATGTTTGAAGTGGGAAAGCCACAGCTGGCCTCCAAACCATGGCTCTCTTGCCTCAGAAGTGAAGGCCTTAACCAGACTAAAGAGACTGCTGGCATGGTAAGAAAGGTGCCATGCTTGCTCTCATTATTTTGCTTGAAATATTACGCTGATGCTTGCAAGTGACAGAAAAACAGACCCATGACTGAAAATGCTTCCCGGACTGGGTGTTGTTGGGCCGAAATTAGCTTGCGCTTACTGAATTGCAATGCAGAACTTGGAGGGGGAACTTGGAGGAAAAAGGGGATGTGCAGAGCATGTGGGGAGAAGCTGGGGGGCATGAAAAAAGGGGAACGCTGAAGTATACAGCCTGAAGTTCCAGTAAACGGGTAATTAAAGTTGGCACAATAACCTTTGTTCCGTGCTATAGGGAGGCTTCCGCTTTTCATGCGGATGCTTACACAGGCATTTATATGGCTGTCATGCATCCTTCCTATCATGTTTATTGCCTACATTTTATCAAAATTCAAAAGATTATGATGATCAGGGGTGCAGCCAGGTGATTTTAGATGTTGGATTTAATACCCTTTAGATGGCCAATTACTTCAGCAGTATTACTTCAGCAGTAAAGTAGGGTGACCATATGGAAAGGAGGACAGGGCTCCTGTGTCTTTAACAGTTTCATAGAAAAGGGAATTTCAGCAGGTGTCGTTTGTATATATGGAGAACCTGGTGAAATTCCCTCTTCATCACAACAGTTAAAGCTACAGGAGTTATACTAGAGTGACCAGATTTAAAAGAGGGCAGGGCACCTGCAGCTTTAACTGTTGTGATGAAGAGGAAATTTCACCAGGTTCTCCATACATACAAGTGACACCTGCTGAAATTCCCTTTTCTATGAAACTGTTAAAGACACAGGAGCCCTGTCCTCCTTTTCATATGGTCAGCCTAAGTAAAGAGCCAATGTGGTGTAGTGGTTAAAGAGTTGGACTGGGAGTCGGGAGATCCAGGTTCTAGTCCCCACTCAGCCATGGAAACCCTCTGGGTGACTTTGGGCCAGTCACAGACTCTCAGCCCAACCTACCTCACAGGGTTGTTGTTGTGAGGATAAAATGGAGAGGAGCAGGACGATTTTGTACACCACCTTGGGTTCCTTGTGGCCAACTTTGATAAAAAAGAAAGAAAGCAGTACTCTGAGCATGTGCACTTTTGCACTTTAAACTCACTTAAACTCACAGTGACACTTATGTCCTGTGGCCATGTCACATCATGGCCTCAGGAATACAATGGTGTTTGCTTCTGCTGCCCTGATACTAAACATGGGAATAAGCACCAACTTTGTTGTCTTTTTTTTTTTTAAAAAAAAAAGGATAATTTTTGTTCCACCTGGGAACCAACAATTAGCATCTTTAATCATGTACATGCCTGGCTGGCTGCCCGCCCCCCTGGCTATGAAATGTTTATAAAACATAATGCTCGCTGTTTTAATTTTTGTAAACTGCCCAGAGAGCTTCGGCTATGGGGCGGTATATAAATGTAATAAATAATAATAGTAATAATAATAATGATCATAATAATGATAATAATAAAATATGCTGTGTGGCAAGCAGTGTGACTCCTGGTGGGTCCAACAGGCTCATGCCAGTCCAGGTGTTGATGGTGGGCTTGATGCTACTGATACATAAGGAGTTTGTCCTATTTTCTCCTGACAGCACCAATGTCATAGAATCATAGAATCAAAGAACAGTAGAGTTGGAAGGGGCCTACAAGGCCATCAAGTCCAACCCCCTGCTCAATGCAGGAACCCACCCTAAAGCATCCCTGACAGATGGTTGCCCAGTTGCCTCTTGAAGGCCTCTAGTGTGGGAGAGCCCACAACCTCCCTAGGTATTGGTTCCATCATCATACTGCTCTAACAGGCAGGCCGTATTTCCTGATGTGTGCGAAAGCAAGGAAACCCCCGTAGGCACCTGGCACTTTAATAAACCTTTTACTAATAATATTATTGTAGAAGATTACTTGGTTCCGCCCTTGCCTTTGGCTCGTTTTTCCTGATGTCCAGCCGGAATCTGGCTTCCTGTAACTTGAGCCCGTTATTCCATGTCCTGCACTCTGGGAGGATCAAGAAGAGATTGCCTTGTCGATGTTAACGTTCAGAACTGCTAATCCATTCAAATGTTCTTGCAGCATTGAGTAGGCCCCCTCAAAATCGTAAGACCATGCCAACTGGCCCCACTGCCCCCCCCCTCTGTCCAGCCTTGTGCATGATGAGTCCTCCTCCATACCCAAAAAAACTCTCCCTGGATCGGCAGAAAGGTTCTTCTAACTCCGCTTTCTCTCTGAAATCATAGAATCACAGAATAGCAGAGTTGGAAGGGGCCTACAAGGCCATCGAGTCCAACCCCCTGCTCAATGCAGGAATCCACCCTAAAGCATCCCTGACAGATGGCTGTCCAGCTGCCTCTTGAAAAGCTGAGTTCCGGAGTAGTGCATTAACATTTGTTAACGTGGAAGCATTTCAACCACTCAAAACCCCTCTTGCACTTTTTTGTGGTTCAGTCCGGGACATTTCACCACTTTGCCTGCTGTTTGCACATGGTCCCCCTTTACCTCCAGGGGTCTTTTTTCTTCCTCGGTGACACCGCAGCTTTTAAAGCTCAACTAAAAACTTTTCTTTTTCCTAAAGCTTTTAAAACTTGATGTTGTGCAGACTTCTACTGTTACTTTCTACTGTTAGTTTTACCCTACCCTGTGCCTGCTTACCCTACCCTGTGCCTGTTGGCATTCTCTTCCCCTCCTTATTGTTTTACTATGATTTTATTAGATTGTAAGCCTATGCGGCAGGGTCTTGCTATTTACTGTTTTACTTTGTACAGCACCATGTACATTGATGGTGCTATATAAATAAATAATAATAATAATAATAATAATAACCTCTTTCTCTTTCCTGCAGGTGACCCATAACCTCTTTGCCCAGTGTGGTTTGAGTCGCCAGCGACGCAGCCGTTACATCCAGCTTGTCGCTTACAGCCCGCAGCTCTCCAGCCCCAACGGCATTCAGACCCTCAACATGCGCTGGAGTGCTCGGCGTGGCTACCTCTTGATACAGACGGACAAGCCGATCTACACCCCGCGGCAAAACGGTGAGCCCAGCTATAGCCTTCCGCCTGATACAGTTTTATAGTTCTGCTTATTTGACGGTTGCTTTGCCTCCTTGTCCCGATAAAAATAAAAGAGGGTGCGTGTCTGTCGGTCACCACCGTAGGAAAAAGGGCAGAAAAGATTAAGGGGCTGGAGCACCTCCCCTACGAGGGAAGGTTACATCAACTGGGATTGTTTAGGTTGGAAAAAGGAGGGCATGGGAAGACATGATAGAGGTGTACAAAATGATGCCTGGTGTGGAGAATGTGGAAAGGGAGATCTTTTTCTCCCTCTTTCAAAATACTGGAACCCAATGGGGGTCATCCCATGAAGCTGATTGGTGGGAGATCCAGGACAAACAAAAGGAAGTACTTCTTTACACAGCGCATAGTTAAATTATGGAACTCACTACCACAAGATGTAAGTGATGGCCACCAATCTGGATGGCTTCAAAAGGGGGTTGGATAAATTCCTGGAGGAGTTTATGGCTACTAGCCCTGATGGTTGTGTGCTATCTCCAGTATTTGATGCAGTAGGCCTGTGTACACCAGTTGCTGGGGAACATGGGTGGGAGGGTGCTGTTGCACAATGTCCTGTTTGTTCATCCCTGGCCGATGGCTGCTTTGCCACTGTGTGAACAGAGTGCTGGACTAGATGGATCCTTGGTCTGATCCAGCATGGTACTTCTTATGTTTTCATATTCTTAACGTGAGCCCTAGTTAAAGCTGCAGGAGCTATACTAGAGTGACCAGATTTAAAAGAGGGCAGGGCACCTGCAGCTTTAACTGTTGTGATGAAGAGGAAATTTCACCAGGTTCCTCATATATACAAATGACACCTGCTGAAATTCCCTTTTCTATGCAACGGTTAAAGATACAGGAGCCCTGTCCTCCCTTTCATAGGGTCACCCTAGCACTGTGGCTTCGCTCTAGAAATCTGATGGGAAACACAAATGTGTTGAACTAATCCTACGAATCCTCATTTCATACCTCAGTGGTAGGGCACATGTTTTTAGCCTGATTTACTGTTCTCATTGCTATGATTATTCCTTTATTTCTGTTTTGTGTAACCCCTTCCCCCCTTCATATGTTTGAATGTGATTTTAGACTGTAAGCCTCTAGGCAGGGTATTGCTGTTTTATTTGTATATTCTGTACAGCACCAAGTACATTGTTGGTTAGGGTGACCATATGAAAAGGAGGACAGGGCTCCTGTATCTTTAACAGGGAATTTCAGAAGGTGTCATTTGTATGCATGCAGAACCTGGTGAAATTTCCTCTTCGTCGCAACAGTTAAAGCTGCAGGTGCCCTGCCTTCTTTTAAATCTGGTCACTCTAGCATAGCTCCTGCAGCTTTAACTGTGGTGATGAAGAGGAAATTTCACCAGGTGCTCCATATATACAAATGACACCTGCCGAAATCCCCTTTTCTATGCAACTGTTAAAGATACCGGAGCCCTGTCCTCCTTTTCATATGGTCACCCTATTGTTGGTGCTATATAAATAAATAAATAAATAAATAAATAAATAAATAATGTTTTGCATGCAGAAAGTCCCAGGTTCAATCCCAGGCATCTCCAGGTAGGGCAAGGAAAGGAATCCTGCCCCAAACTCTGGAGAATTGCTGACAGTCTGTGTTGACAGGACGGGGCTAGACGGTCCAAGGGCCTGACTCCGTATAAGACAGCTTTCTATGTTCGTATCCTCAGCCTTCTACGTGAGGAAATGAAGCATACATCACAGAAACACCATACGCCACCAGTAACCACCTTCTAGGAAAGGAAAGGAACCTCTCGTGCAAGCACTGAGTCATTACTGACTCTTGGAGGGACCCTAGCTTTCGCTGACGTTTTCTTAGCAGGCCTTATAGCGGGGTGGTTTGCCGCTGCCTTCCCTGGCCATCTAAGGAAGCTGAAACTCCTGGAACGTCTCAGTGCTTGGGAGTGTGCCGTATGTGTACCACACTTCCTGCCCCCCCCCCCCCCAATACAGGCTCTGTGTTTATTTATTTTGAAGATTCAGTCAAATGATTCCCCTTTGAGGAACGGTTACAACATCTGGGATTGTTTAGTTTAGAGAAAAGGCAAGTAACGGGAGACACAATAAAGGTGTATAACATTATGCATCGTGTGGAGCAAGTGCATCTGGAGATATTTTTCTCCCTCTCTCATAATACTAGAACCTGGCACCATCCCATGAAGCTGATTGGTGGGAGATTCAGGATAGATAGAAGGACTTCTCCACACAGCGCAGAGTTGAACTACTGAATTCACTTCCACTAGAGGTAGTGATGGCCACCAATCTGGATAGCCGGGGAACATGGGCAGGAGGGTGCTGTTGCACTCATGTCCTGTTTGTGGGTTCCTGGTTGACAGCTGTTTGGCCACTGTATGCCCAGAATGTTAGACTAGATGGACTCTCGGTCTGATCCAGCCCGGCTCTTCTTAATGCTTTATGTGTGTATGTTCTGTGTTTTAGAATGTTAAATTTTGTATACTCATTTTTATCTCCATTTTAGAATTTCTGTAAACCGAAGCTCTGGCTATGGGGGCGGTATATAAGTGTAATAAAATAAATAAATAAATATTCTTAAGTTTGAGGCTGTAATAATACACCTCCTGTTGTACAAACACGGAGTCATTACTGACTCTTGGAGGGACGCCAGCTTTCGCTGACGTTTTCTTGGCAGGCCTTATAGCGGGGTGGTTTGCCATTGCCTTCCCCGGCCATGATTACCTTTCTCCCAGCTAACTGGGTACTCATTTGACCGACCTCGGGAGTATGGAAGGCTGAGTCGACCCGAGCCGGCTGCTTGAAACCAGCTTCCGCTGGGATCGAACTCAGGCCGTGCGGAGAGTTTCAGCTGCAGAAACTGCTGCTTTACCGCTCTGCGCCACACAAAACTCACTCACTCACTCTCTCTCTCTCACACACACACACATACACCAGGCAGTGGGGGGGAGGGGGTTCAAGCCCCCACCGGGCTTTCCCAGAGGGAGCAATACCCAACCAGGTAACATCTGTAAGCTCACAGCCTGGTTGGCAGATTCCTCACACAGCCTCCCATTGTCTGTATTGTTATTTGTTTGGGGGTCAGTCTAAATGACCTCCAAGCAACCCCTGCTTCCTCCTCAGCTGCCCAGCAGATCTCTTTACAAGACAAAAGCCGCTCTCCTTTTGTCCCAGGTTCAGCCTTCGCTCAGATTCACTTCTTCCTACCCTCTCAGGCCTTGTGGGACAAAAGGTTGCCCATTTAGGAATTACAGTGTTGCCTTTTAAATATGTCTGAACAAAAAGTGAATGCATACAATATATATAATTTCTTGTTTTACTATGTACAGCACCATGTGCATTGATGGTGCTATATAAATAATAATTAATAATATAGACATAATGGCACGATGCAGCTACTATTAAACACTTTTAGCTACCTAAACTTATGCATGCTTACTTGGAAGTAATTTCCAGAGAGCTCACTGGGACTGACTTAATTATAAAGAATCTCCTTAAATGAATACAGTATGACTAATGAGTCAAAAGCATATTACATGTCAGACATTTTCAGGCTAAGCACAGGAGTAGAGTCTTGAGGGTATGTAATATTATTATTACACTCGGTCATGGGGGAAAACATTTGAAGAACACTGGTATATTTTATACGACTATGGATGGTGGAGTAGTGTGTAAACTATCATGATATTATAATTAAAATGCAACATTGTTGTTGAGTACTTGTTATTTTAATATGTGGCTTTAAACACTCTAGGATCCATTGTTGATGAAGGATGGTTTCCAGAAATAGAAATATATACATAAATGTAAACAATTAAGCGTTTTCCAAGTTTAGCCCCATGCCCCCCCCCCCCGAAAAATGGACAAGTCCACACCCCTGACCCCAGGAGCCCTTGTTCCCCCACCCCCACATTCACATTTGGTTCCTTAATTCCAGTGAATTTCCGAGTCTTCGCCCTGGATCACAAATTGCGGCCTACTGCTGAATCGGTCATCATCACTATTCAGGTAATGAAGAATGAGTTCAAGCTCAAAAAAAGGACATTTTAGTTGGGGCTTGGAGGAAGGGCAGGAGGTGGGAAACTTGCGAATAGTAACATCTGTGGGTTTTATATATATATATATATATATATAAAAAAAAACCTCTACCACCTGTCTGTCTTTCTGTCTCTTGATTTCCATTAGAACCCAAGAGGTCTTCAGGTCCGGAAAGTTGAACGCATGCCAATTGATTTTGTGATAAAAGATCATCTGACAATCCCTGATATCTCTGAGTAAGTTTCACCAGTGGTGTAACCAGGTCCAACTCAACCCAATAGAGCAGCCTTCCCTATCTTGGTACCCTCCAGATATGTTGCACCACAACACCCATTATCCCCACCCAGCCACATCATCTGGGGGTGATGGGAGTTGTGGCCCAAACCATCTGGAGTGCATCAGGTTAAGGATGTTTGTTATAAGCAAATGCCTGGGATGGCAACATTCCTGGGACTCTGAATTAATGCCACTTATATTCCTTCGTTCTATAGAAGTGAATGGAGCAAAAGTTCCTCCTCTTTGGGCCATTCACTTGTATGGAGCAGGGAAAAGGGGCTAGTATCAGGACTTGAGTGTTAAAGAGGAACTCTGTTCTGTCTCTTTGAGGGGAGGATCCAAAAACATATTTTCATGAGGCTTTTATTATGTGCTTGTGATTGCTCATTCATTGTAGTTTGTGGGTCCTTTACAATATTTCGTCACTCTCCAAGGCCTCTCCTGTGCATTTCAACCATTCTTGCAATTTTTTTCCTAACAAGGAAAGTTTGTTATTATTTAGAAATGGCGGGTTGAGAGTCTCTGGTAATTGCGCCATTCCACTGTACTACAGCACCATCTAGTGGCTGTGTGATGAAACATATAGAAAGGCAGAGAAAGAAACCCTCGGAGAGAAAGCCAGATTCCGGCTGGACATCAGGAAAAACTTCGTGTTAGAGCAGTACGACAATGGAACCAATGACCTAGGGAGGTCGTGGGCTCTCCCACACTAGAGGCCTTCAAGAGGCAGCTGGACAACCACCTGTCAGGTATGCTTCAAGGTGGATTCCTGCATTGAGCAGGGGGTTGGACTCGATGGCCTTACAGGCCCCTTCCAACTCTACTATTCTATGATTCTATGATTCTAAAGCATGTGTAAAGAAGCCAATCTTAATCCCGCAAAGAATCTAGGAGCAGAAGCCTCAGTAAAGGTGTGGTATAAAAGCATGCAGGAAATTCCTTGTTCATCACAACAGTTTAAGCTTCAGGAGCCCTGCCTAGCAAGACCAGATACAAAAGAAGGCAGGGCTCCTTCAGCTTAAACTGTTGTGGTGAAGAGGGAATTTCATCCAGTGCTGCATGTATAACAATAGCTCTTGTGGCAATGCCAAAAAATAAACCTGAGAGCTCCAAAGTGTCTGATATTTTTGGAAGTTCAATCTGGCATTACAGTTTCTACTTCACATGTTTCAGGGGTAAAACCATAGGATGGAATGCAAATTGAAGGGAGGGTTGTCAACTTATCAGGAAAAAATCCTGGCTTGCTCCTGTATCTTTAGCGATTGCTTGATATGGAGGGATTAACATTGGAAGCATTTCTTATTATCATTTGGTAATGCCTGCAGATCAGTTGATGTTAAAGGCAGAAGAAGCAGGGTCTGGTTGATAAGTTGGCAACTCTAACGTTAGACTAAAGCCTGGATCCAAAAGCCTACTCTAGGGTAGTCACAGGATTGGACTCAGCTAGTAGGATTTTTTATTTCCCTTGAGCTCTAGATCCTATGAAGCAACATTACAAACTACCTTTGAAAGTTGCCTGTGTTCCAAATATCCTTTGGCATACAGCAGCCTTCAGCTCCCAGAATCCCTCAGCCAGCTTGGCTGGGGGATCCTGGGAGCTGTAGTCCAGACAGATCTGGAGGGAGCCAGGTTGCCATACAGCATGGGTAGAAGGAAATGCTCTTCAGGATATTTCAGAGTGTGCTTCAGCATAAAAGACTTAGCAGAAATTCACAGAATCATAGAGTTGGAAGGGGCCCACAAGGCCATCGAGTCCAACCCCCTGCTCAATGCAGGAATCCACCTCAAAGCATACCCAACAGATGATTGTCCATCTGCCTCTTGAATGACTCTAGTGTGGGAGAGCCCACGACCTCCTTAGGTAACTGGTTCCATTGTCGTACTGCTCTAACTGTCAGGAAGTTTTTCCTGATGTCCAGCCGAAATCTGGCTTCCTGTAACTTGAGCCCATTATTCCGTGTCCTGCACTCTGGGAGGATCGAGAAGAGATCCTGGCCTTCCTCTGTGTGACAACCCTTTAAGTATTTGAAGAGTGCTCTCATGTCTTCCTTCAATCTTCTCTTCTCTAGGCTAAAGTTGCCCAGTTCTTTCAGTCTCTCCTCATAGAACTTTGTTTCCAGACAAATTGGATCTGACCCCCTCTGCACGGGTTCACACTTTCTTTCTTTGTCCCCCCCCTCCGCCCCCAGGCCTGGGATTTGGAAGATCACAGCCCAGTTCGTCAACACCCTGGGTTCCAACACGACAACAGAGTTCGAGGTGAAAAAATACGGTATGTTCTTGGGGCAGCTGCATTCCCCGCCTCTCCCCACCATGACAGACGCTCAGTGCTGCAAGTCAACAACAAGTGCATCCTGGAAATGCAATTATTTTCTAATTAAAACAACCTGGGTATAGCTTTCCTGTTCATGAGAAAAGGGCACATTTTTATTGCCTAGGGCTAGGCTTATGAGGCTGTCTGACTTACAAGTAACATGGCTCAGGTTAAAAACAACAACCTCTGTCTGAGTGCTGCTGAACAGACAATAATGGGCTTATAATAATGAACTTAGATGGCACATGGGTCTGATTGAATATAATGCAGCTTCACAAGGCTGGCTGCAGAGGGTGGTGAGGCTGGGCTTTTCCCAGGGCCCTAAACGTAGCCACAACACTTTCCACGGAGCAGCCAGAAGGGGAGAAGCAACACTAGGGTGACCCTATAAAAAGGAGGGCAGGGCTCCTGTATCTTTAACAGTTGTATTGAAAAAGGAATTTCAGCAGGTGTCATTTGTATGTATAGTGTAGCACCTGGTGGAATTCCCTCTTCATCACAACAGTTAAAGCTGCAGGAGCCCTGCCTAGCATGTCCAGATCCAAAAGAGGGCAGGGCTCCTGCAGCTTTAACTGTTGTGATGAAGAGGGAATTTCGCCAAGTGCTGCATGCATACAAATAACACCTGCTGAAATTCCCCTTTCTATACAACTGTTAAAGATACAGGAGCCCCGTCCTCCTTTCCATAGGGTCACCCTAAGCAACATCTCACTTGGCTGCATCACAGGGAGAGGTGAGAGAGCAAGGCCCACCCAGCTGTTAGGCATGCAACACAGGGCATTTTTAGTGGTGGGGCCCCAAAACCTCTCCACCATGTTTCCTAATAAATAATAAATACCCTAATAAATAATTTCCTAATACACCCTAGGAATTATTAGGAAAATAATTTCCTAATAAATATCCCTTTTGTTGAGTAGAGTAAGGCCTACTTGAGCAGAGTGTGTTCCACAAGCATGAGGCTACCACAGGTGAGGCCCAGCTCCCACGTGTAGCAGGCCATGATCATTCCTTAAGTGAGATTCCCTAGACTAGGACTTTCCAAGGAGCTCTTCAACGGTTGTGTGGGGATGATGAGGAAAACTGCACCTGTCAAACTTTGGCCTGTCTTCTTTCTCTCATTTAGTGCTCCCCCATTTCGAGGTGACAATTGTTCCAGAACGGAAATATATTCTGGTCTCAGAACGGCAGGATGCTGACTTGAGGATTGACATTCAGGCTAAGTAAGTTGCACTTGGGGGTGTTGATGTTGTTGTTATTAATAATAATAACCTAGGGTGACCCTATGAAAAGGAGGACAGGGCTCCTGTATCTTTAACAGTTGCATAGAAAAGTAGGGTGACCATATTTGGGAAACCAAAAAAGAGGACACCTAGTGTGTGTGTGGGGAAGCAGCTTTCTGAGTCCTGCAGAAAGTATGTTATTCCCCCGCCACCTTAAAGAACCCGATTGGAGTGGAGGAGGGGAAAGGATTTCATTCTGCACCACCACCATCCACTCCAATTGGGGCCTTTTCTATAATGTCCACGAATGACCCACTTTCCCCTTTAAGACCTCAATTGCAGCTCGGGGTGGGGGAATGATGTGCCTCAAGAAAGCATGTCACTCCCTCCTGCCATGCTAATGGCAGCCTTAAAGGGGAAGGTGTGTCATTCCAGGACATTATTGAAAATTATAGAAAATCCCCCCTGACACCATGGAAAGAACAAAAACCAGGACAAATCCGGGGAAATCCTGACAGTTGGTCACCCTAAGAAAAGGGAATTTCAGCAGGTGACATTTGTATATATGGAGAACCTGGTGAAATTTCCTCCTCATCACCACAGTTAAAGCTGCAGGAGCTGTACTAGAGTGACCAGATTGAAAAGAGGGCAGGGCTCCTGCAGCTATAACTGTTGTGATGAAGAGGAAATTTCACCAGGTTTCCCATTTATACAAACGACACCTGCTGAAATTCCCCATTCAATACAACTGTTAAAGATACAGGAGCCCTGTCCTCCTTTTCGTACGGTCACCCTAAATAACCTCACCCCCATCTAACCTTTCATTTATCCCTGGCTTCCTCCTCCCCTCCCCTAACAGATTTTTCTATGGGAAGGGGGTCAGTGCCACAGCTTATGTGCGTTTTGGCGTCACTGATGATAAAGGGAAGAAAATGTATATCACAGGACTGGAGCAACAGGTCTCGGTAAGAGGACACAGGCCTAATTTTTTTTTTTAAGTTTTCAGTTGTTTTTATAGTGTTTTTTTAAATTGTAAACATTTTTAAATTGTTGCAGGTTCTAACTGTAAACCACCTTGGGGTCCCTATTTGGGCCGAAAGGCAACTCGTACATTTCTAAATAAATCAAATAAAATCTCAGTGCTTTTGAGGATTAAGTATGCTCAGCAGCCACAAAGTGCTGGCTGAGTGTTGAGGGTGGGAAAGAGGAAACCGTATGGAAGGGCACAGCTGGCTGTTGCAGCATCCACTTCTCCATTTTGGTACTTCATTTCAGCTTATGTGTAGCTTATATATTCAGCCTATTTGAGCTCCTTCTGACCAGAGGAAAATTGCGTTCCCTTACCGTGGCTCTGCTTCCTGCATCTCTTCCGCTTTTGCCATGAGCTGTAATTACACGAGGAAGAATCATAGAATCATAGAATAGCAGAGTTGGAAGGGGCCTACAAGGCCATCGAGTCCAACCCCCTGCTCAATGCAGGAATCCACCCTAAAGCATCCCTGACAGATGGTTGTCCAGCTGCCTCTTGAAGGCCTCTAGTGTGGGAGAGCCCACAACCTCCCTAGGTAACTGATTCCACCGTCGCACTGCTCTAACAGTCAGGAAGTTTTTCCTGATGTCCAGCGGGAATCTGGCTTCCTTTAACTTGAGCCCGTTATTCCGTGTCCTGCACTCTGGGAGGATCAAGAAGAGATCCTGGCCCTCCTCTGTGTGACAACCAGCAGTCACCAGCCTCAATGCAGTTGAATGGGACAACACCCTCTAGTGGGCATTTTATAGTGCAACTTTGCCTGCACATGGCAAGAGCGTGGGGTTTCTGGGTGGCCACCTGGGTCCTGGAGCCGCCTCCACCTTCTTCCTGGTGGAAGGTAACCAATCGCTGGTTGCCTTCCACCAGGCTCCACCCCTGAGTTGGCCCCAGATTGGCTGCGAAGTGACATTACACTTCGCAGCCAAGTGTTGCGTTAACGTCACTCCCTTAGAAAAAGTTGGGATAAATCTCCCAACTTTTTTCATATCACAGCATCGTGGGGAAGCCCCGTGGTGGCTGCGAAGCTGTGCCTGCATCATCTAATCGACACGGCACAGATCCACAGTGACCACAGGGCTTTCCCCTCATATGGACAGCCCCTATGAAGATCGTGCTTGCAGCCTACCTTAATATGCATAATAGAACTGGTTTTATATCCTCCACTCCCGATCCTAATTCCATCCATCTCAGGTCACTGAGGGCCTTGGATCGCTCACTCTACCACGCAGCCTTCTCTCTGAGAAACTGGAGCGCCCTCTGCAGGACTTGGTTGGAACGGCACTCTACATCTCAGCCACTGTCATAGAGACAGCAAGTATGTTCAGAAATGGGAACCCTGCATTATCCGCTAACTGCACGTCTAACGTTAATGCTTAGCCAAAACCACACAGATGTTTCCATGTTTGGTGGCTGTTATTTCTCAAGATATTATTTATTTATTTATTTATTTATTTATGCATGTATTTATTTATTACATTTTTATACTGCCCAATAGCCGAAGCTTTCTGGGCAGTCTACAATGAAAACCATAAAATACGACAAGTCAAAATTTAAAACTTTAAGGCCCCATTCAGAAGACACCTTAAACCATGACTTTAACCATGGTGATTAAGCCAGAAAGCCAGGCCGTGTTCAGAAGACACCTTAAGCCATAGATTTAACCATAGTGGCCTGGTTCAGACAACACACTAAACCATGCTGCTTAACCACAAAATGGTTAAGGGAATGCATTAATGCATTCCCTTAACCATTCTGTGGTTAAGCAACATGGTTTAATGTGTTGTCTGAACCAGGCCAATGAATTTGTCTTTTCGCCTTAGTCACCATGGCTAAAGCCATGGTTTAAGGTATGTTCTGAACACAGCCTGCCTTTCTGGCTTAACCACCATGGTTAAAGCCATGCTTTAAGATGTCTTTTGAATGAGCCCTAAAAGTTAAAAAATATCATATAAAACCAAAATAAGTTATAGTCTAGGGAAAGCCTGTCTAAAAAGATTTATTCTCAGCAGGTGTTTAAAGGATGTTACATTTTCTCCCTCCCAAACTGCATGAAGGAGTGTTTTCCAGAGGGTGGGTGCCGCTACAGAGAAGGCCCTGTCATCATTGTTCTTCAAGGTGACATTCAGTTCGTTTCAGAATGAGCAGCAAGACCTCCTCTGAAGATCATAACTGTCATCAGGGGGGAATATAAGGGAAGGTGGTCTGCTAGGTATCCTGGTCCCAAGTTGTTTAGCCCTCTCTTCCTTTTTTCAGCCCTAATGAGATGTGCATTAATTTTTAGCGAATATTTTTGAAGTGCACAGCTCTGCCCTAAAACTCAGGGTGCCATATGCAGTGACATCGACTCTCCCATTTTGCTGCGTGGAGTCCAATTAGCAGTGTAGACCTGTGCGATGTTGTTCACTTGAGCTCATTGAACGAGAATGGACTGGGAAATTTATTCTGCTGGCTGCTTGCAATATCTTACTCGGGCATGCCTTTGTATGTTTGCGCCCGAGAGAAGGGAAGTCATGTCTGTTTCCTTTCCTTCATGGACTTTTCTCTTGTTCTCGCAGGTGGAGAGTTGGAGGAACAAGAGCTCGCCTCCGTGAAGTTTGTGTTGTCTCCGTATTCAGTGGACCTGTCTAAAACCAAGCGCCATTTTGTGCCTGGTGCCCCCTTTGAAGTGCTGGTGCGTCTCTTGGGTCTCTTGCAGTGCACATGATCCACGTGGTGTTGTCTTGTGTCTAGAGGTGGCCCGCATAGCCTGTCCTTGTTTACAGCCTTTTTGCTCCTAAGGGCTACATGCTCCTTCTCACACACAAAGCCTTCCCCCACTCATTTTCTCACCCTCCACCTCTCTCTCTCTCTCTCTCTCTCTCTCTCTCTCTCTCTCTCTCTCTCTCTCTCTCTCACACACACACACACACACACACACACACACACACACACACACACACACAGGCCCTGTTCAGAAGACACCTTAAACCACAACTTTAACCACGGTGGTTAAGCCAGAAAGCCAGGCTGTGTTCAGAAGACACCTTAAACCACGGCTTTAACCACAGTGGCTAAAGCAAAAAGCCTTATTCATCGTGGTTAAAGCCATGGTTTAAGGTGTCTTCTGAACACAGCCTGGCTTTCTGGCTTAACCAAGGTGGTTAAAGCCGTGGTCTAAAGTGTCTTCTGAACGGTGCCACACTGTCTGTCTGTCTGTCTGTCTCTCTCTCTCTCTCTCTCTCTCACACACACACCTGGTACTTTATCCTTTAAACTGGGGGCTGTCTAAATGCTTTGAAGGCCCCAGGGTGGGGGGGCACAGTTTTAATAGGGCCACAGTTTTAATTGTTTTGAATTGCTTTTTAAAAAGTTTCTACTGGTTTTAATATATTATTTTATAATTTATTTTATTTATTAAAACATTTGTATCCTGCCCTATATCGCTGGGATCTTAGAGCGGCGTACGGATAAAATTGGAACAATGTAAACATAAATGATTTACACAGCTACAAACGTATGAAATCGTTAACAAATTAAAACCAGTAGGAATTTTTTTAAAAGCAATAAAAAACAATTAAAAACAATTAAAACTGTGGCCCCATTGAGAAGACACCTTAAACCACGGCTTTAACCACGGTGGTTAAGCCAGAAAGTCAGGCTGTGTTCAGAAGACACCTTAAACCACAGCTTTAACCATGGTGAATAAAGCCATGGTTTAAGGTGTCTTCTGAACATGGCCTGGCTTTATGGCTTAACCACCATAGTTAAAACTATGGTTTAAGGTGTCTTCTGAACGGGCCCTATGTGTGATCATAAGAACATAAGAAGAGCCCTGCTGGATCAGACCGAGGGTCCATCTAGTCCAGCACTCTGTTCACACAGTGGCCAACCAGCCATCGGCCAGGGACCCACAAGCAGGACATGGTGCAACAGCACCCTCCCACCCAGGTTCCCCATCAACTGGTGCACACAGGCTTACTGCCTCGAATACTGGAAGTAGCACACAACCATCAGGGCTAGTAGCCATTGATAGCCTTCCCCTCCATGGAGAATTTATCCCTCAAAGGCTTTGATCATATTGATCAATTTGATTTGTCTCCTGCCTTTCTATCAAGAAAGATAACATGATGTTGTACTTAGGGTGACCATATTTTGGAAACCAAAAAGGAGGACAACATGGTCGCCCCAAGGGGGCATGTCCAGTACCAAGGGGGCGTGTCCACCCGACCATATCTTTGGTCACATGTCTGATTTTACAGCACACATTTAAGACAAATCTGTTCTACATAACATCTTAATGTTAAAATCACTGAAATAAAGAACAAGTGAGAGATTCAATGTATCTGAAATTAACTTCACTCTCTCCTACTTTTGTAGGTTTTGCTGTACTTTGAAGCTTTTGCTATACTCTGTGTGTTACATTCTCCCCTTCCCTCAAATATCTTTTCTGACTGTATCTTCACTCATTGCAAGCTGCTGTTGTTGTTAACAGGGTTTGCTACTGGCCCCAGATCTGTTTCAAATTTGGTATGGCTAAAGCTCTACCTAAATCCTATCATGGCACAAAGTTTCATCTCTTTATCTTTAAAAATGACGATTTTAAAAATAATAATTTTAAAACCTCAATTTTAAAAAAATTCCTTAAAAATCAATGGATGAACGGATCTTTTTCAAATTTGGTGTGGCTAAAGCTCTACCTAAATCCTTTCATGGTGCAAAGTTTCATCTCTTTATCTTTAAAAATGACAATTTAAAAAATAATTTTAAAAGCTCAATTTTTAAAAAATTCAAAAAAATCAATGGATGAACGGATCTGTTTCAAATTTGGTATGACTAAAACCCTTCCTAAGAGCTGCTATTGTGCCAAATTTCATGTCTTTATCTTAAAAAATGATGGAGTTATAAGCATTTTTGTTAATTCCCATTAGAGCTGCTCTTTAAAAAAAAACGGATTTCCCCTCCCCCTCCCGGATTTGCCATCAAAAACCCGGTCATATGGTCACCCTAGTTGTACTTTCATCTGAACCACTTCGGGATTTCAATATATTAAACGGTACAGAAGTCTTGTAAATAAATGAAAGAATAAAATCATCACTGTATGAACCCACAGCTATATGTCCTGAACCTTTCTGGGTTGTGTGTTTTTCCCCTACTGCAGGCGACTGTTTCTCTTCCAGACGGCACACCTGCCGCCCGCCTTCCAGTCCACTTCTCAGCCCAGATGGCTGGAGCTCCATCTCCTGACGATGAGCAAATAAGCAGCAATGATCAGGGGCTCGTGACGCACAGGATCAACGTTTCTCCCAGAGCGACATCCATCACTATCACGGTACAGCCTGCTGCACCCCATGCCCCCCACTAATAGTGGGATGGGACAGAATCATTCATCTGAGAAAGGGGGAGGGTTGGTGCCACCTCCCACTCAAACCCGTGTTTTTCATCTCCCGGGGGCATCGTCAGGTAATTCTGACGCTGGGGAGAGAAGACGGGTTTTCTGGGCATCAGCTGCCTCTTCCTGCACTTTCCCCAAAGATGTCAGGGAGGGAAGGGAGTTGAGAGCTGCTGCAGAGCAGTGCTCCCCCATCCTTACACACCACCCACACAGCCCTGGAGAGAGGAAGAAGGGGCGATTTATGAAGGCGCTGAGCACCAGGACGCCAAGGACGCCACTGTTGCCACCAGCCCCTCCACCCTCCAGAAAAGACCCATCCTCCGACTGGAGTCCACCATGGGAAGAGCCTTTACCGTGGTGGCCCCCCTCCTATGGAATTCCCTGCCTCTGGAGGTCAGGCAGGTGCCAACTTTGTATTCCTCCTGAAAACGTCACTATTCCAGGAAGGCTTTCCTTAATGACCAGCCACGGTTCACTGTACGTTTTGCTTCTTTTAACATCTATTTTAAAGTGTTTTGTTCTGCTTTTATTTTATTTTATCTTGTACACTGCTCCGAAATTTTGAATGGGGAGCGGTATATAAATATTGTAAATAAATAAATAATAAACTTTTTCAAACTGGGAAGCCCCACAGTGGCTCCGAAGCTGCGTTTGCGTTGTCTAACTGACGCAGTGCCGATCCACAGCCACTGTGGGGCTTTCCATACATATAGACGGCCCCTTGGACTAAAATAAGGGTGCAGAAACCGGATTCCCAGAAGGCCATGCTCCCTTCCCCTGACCCCCCATTCTGTTTTTCCCAAACCACTGATGATTTGGCGTTTCCCAGGTTTTCTGCAGTTTTTGCCCCATTCTTTTTTTTGCAGTTTAACAGTTTTATTGTTTTCTACAAACAAGGAAGAAAAAAAGAAGAAAGCAAAAAGAGAGAAAACATAACAGAACATCACACACTTAACTAACAATACAACACAGTACAACTAGTAAAAACACGTATACAAAACATACTCCATTTAAGGCATTCTTCATGGCAGACGTATGGGCTATCTATTACTTCGCTTTAGCCAGCCCAGTGTTGTGTATTAAGACCACAGATTATATGTAAAAACCACAAACACATAAATCATTCTTTTGTGACTCTTGCATGTTATTCTATCAGAAGTTTCCAGTCCGATACAAACGAGGTTGTTGATTTTACTCTTACTATTGCTTAAGTTTGCACGAAGCTGCAGCTCGTGCAAAATGCAGTGGCCAGATTGATTTCGGGAACCGGAAGGTTTGACCATATAACACCTGCTCTGGTCCGCTTGCACTGGCTGCCTGTATGTTTCCGAGCCCAATTCAAGGTGCTGGTTTTGACCTATAAAGCCTTATATGGCTTGGTACCACAATACCTGACAGAATGCCTCTCCCGACGTGAATATACCCGGTCACTACGTTCAACATCTAAGGTCCTCCTCCGGGTGCCTACTCCGAGAGAGGCTCAGAATGTGGCAACGAGGGATAGGGCCTTTTCGGTGGTGGTCCCCAGACTGTGGAATGATCTTCCTGATGAGGCTTACCTGGCGCCAACGCTGCTATCTTTCCGGCGCCAGGTTAAGACTTTCCTCCTTGCCCAGGCATATGGCGGCACATCCTAATTACCCACATGTTTAGTTTTTAATCAGTTTTTAATACTTTATGTGTGTATGTTCTGTGTTTTAGAGTTTTAAATTTTGTATACTTGTTTTTACCTCAATTTTAGAATTTCTGTAAACCGCCCAGAGAGCCCTGGCTATGGGAGCGGTATATAAATAAACAAATAAATAAGTTTGGCCCCATTCTGAGCAGCTGGAAGGCCTCTCCTAAGGCTTAGTTACTTACTGGCAGTAAAAGCTTTAAGGTAAAATATGCTGGTATTTTTGGCCACGCCCCTTTTGCCTTCAGCTCCGCCCACCGTCGGAATGTTGCCCCTCGGAGCTTCTCCAAAATGGAACCCGGCCCTTGGGCTGAAAAAGGTTCTGCACCCCTGGACTAAGGGAAGCGGGGAGGGGACCCGGGCCTTCGAAACAGGGAGGTTCAATGAACATAAGAACTCCCGTCCGTGGATGGCCTTCTTTTCCGCTTCTTCTCCCGCAAGCGGTCGGATGTTCACATCAACTGACAGTTTTCTTTTGAAGGAGGAGGAGGAGGGAGAGCTCTGAACGCTTATGGCATATTAATAATAATATTTTCATTTACCAGTGCATGGGTTGAGCAGGAATTATGTTGCCACAGGATGGGGTGGCAACAACTCCCAGCTGGGGAATGCTGGGAGTTGTATGTCTTCTTCCCCATCTAAACATGCCTTGGACTGCACCCTAAAGGGAGCTCAGAGAGCATTACAGTAGTCTGTTTTGGACGTGACCAACGTGTGTGTCTTGGTTGCCCACACAGCTAACAGCTGGGACTGAGTCTCCGGCAGAAGTCACCCTGACCGCCAAAGCCACGAACTCCCCACGCGGCAACTACTTGATCATCGAAAGCGCCAAATACCAAGGCTTGAACCCCGGAGAGACCCTCAGGCTAGGGTTGAAACACGTTGGATCAGAAGCCTTCTCCAATTTCTATTACATGGTGAGTCCTTGCGGCAGGACGACGGGCCCCATCATTTCTGGGATGAATGTGAATCTCTGATGTTATCAAGGGTGGTTGGCTCTTTTCCAGCTTCCACATCTTAGGCGCATGGGCCAAATCTGGCCTGACACATCCCCTTTCCCTTCCCCTTTCCCCCACTGCTGAATTTTTGATGATTTCCCAGATTTTGCCCATTTTTTGCCGTTCTGAAAGATAGAAATGCTACTCCTACACTTTAATGTAGGGGGCTGTTGCGTTGTGTGAACCTGGCAAGCGTGAGTTATGCAAGGATTAAACAATAATAATACCTACCCTGTGCCTGCTTACCCTACCCTGTGCCTGTTTGCATTCTCTTCCCCTCCTTATTGTTTTACTATGATTTTATTAGATTGTAAGCCTATGCGGCAGGGTCTTGCTATTTACTGTTTTACTCTGTACAGCACCATGTACATTGATGGTGCTATATAAATAAATAATAATAATAAATAATAATCCTAAAACAGGCCATGGGTTATGCAGGGGTTGTTTCACTCTCGCATAACCCACGCTCGGCAGGTTCTCATGACACCATAACCCCTGAGCAGGGATTTGTATATTCACAATGGCAGCCGCGTGCTGGTATTTTGGCCCCAATCTTTTGGCCCTGACCATCATGCAGTTCTCGAAAGCTTCTCCGAAACTGGATTTAGCCTTCGGGCTGAAGCAGGTTTGACCCTCACCTCTTTATTCAGCCCCAGGTAGGAATGAGTTTGGGGCTTGTTACACTGAGCCTCTAACCGAGCCTTTAAGTGATTGTAGCAGTTCAGCTTCCCCATATCCCTCGCTCTGTGCCCTTGGGCTGATCTAAACATGCAAAAGTGTATGTGGCCCCAGCATTCCTGGACTGTACCAATTCAGGATGCGGGTGGGAGATTAATGGAATGCCTCCTCATATTTAAAGCACCTCCTCCTTATGAAAAGTTAGCACATTAGAGTGAAGGTAAATTTGTTTATTTAAATATGTAAATGATGGAAGTTGCAGTCCCAACACATCTGGAGGTCGGGGAAGTCTGATGTATACCTTGCGTTTTCTGTTCTACTCAAGTGATGCTTAAAGCAACTTACAAGATTTCCATTGAAACACTCATACATCTTTAAAACAATTACCCTGTTCAGACAACATGGTGGTTAAGCATTTTGAGCTAACCATGAAGGCTTACCAGTCTTGTGTAGGGTGTTTTCATAGAATCATAGAATAGCAGAGTTTGAAGGGGCCTACAAGGCCATTGAGTCCAACCCCCTGCTCAATGTAGGAATCCACCCTAAAGCATCCCTGACAGATGATTTTCCCTAACCGTGGTTGCCACATAACCATGGTTAAACCATCTTCACTAACCACATGCTGTTACAGGGTTAGCAACCCTAACCGTAGCTTAGTGTGTCATCTGTAAGGCCCCTGTGGTTAAATCAGTGCTACCATAGAGCTCCGCAGAAAGAACAGCAGAAATCAGCCAGGCTGCTCTGTCCGGCCAGCAGGAACTCCGCTGCTGAGCTCTGCAGAGCAGCTCTGAACGTGCCAGCCGCCATTTTGTATTCTTGCCACAAATCCCCCACAAAGCACATCTGTGCTGGGGCCACCATGTTGGACGTATCATGAGGTGGGGACAGAGAAGACAACTCTTGTAATGGCTGGCGGAAGCCTCAGCTGGTCTTTTAGTGGGCATCCGCAGGAGCCATAGCCTCAACATGGCCGCCAACAACAGCCAGGAATTGGCTGTCCAGGGTTGTGCATGCCACAAGGGATGCTGGGATGCGGAACGGACCAGTTGAAGGACTACCAGGATCAGCGGAGAGGTATGTGGTTAGGGTGTGTTTAGGCAAACCACACAGCAGGGTATGGTTCCATGGTTGTGTGGCAGCAGTACTAGGCATGGTTAGTGATAACCACGTTGCCCAAAGTGTCATCTGAACAGAGTCAATATAAATTTGTTAAAGAAAATAGATACATTTTTTAGCCTGGCCTTTTCCCTGGCATGCAGATTGTCCATGTAATGAATTGTTCAAACATGTGATTCCCTCATCTGTTTTACAGTCCAAGTAGGGCTATACCATGTGTTATTTCTGCACATTTCAGCAAAATGATGGCCTGATTCACACTTAACGTTAAGCCATAGTGCAGTTAGCTGAAAGCTGGTTTATCAGTGACCAAGTTCGGACAACACACTATATCATGGGTTATTTAACCTACCTGGAAGCACCATATTACATATCCAACCCCTGCTCAGGGACTGTCATGTTGTGCAAACTTGGCAAGCATGGTTGCAAAGATTAAGCCACCCTAAAACAGACCATGGATTATGCAACTGTTGTTTCACTCTCACATAACCCACTCTTGCCAGGTTTGCATGAAGCAACAATCCCTGAGCAGGGCTTGCATATTCAAAATGGCAGCCAAGTGCATGCACTGCAGCCTCATCATGGGTTAAATAACCAATAGTGGGCCGTTGTGCCATGTGAACAGCTCTGTTGTGTCCAAACCATCCTTTCAAATAACCCCTAGTTCGTTAATCAGCTATAAACCACAAACAGAAGCCAAGATTTGTTGTTCACTTCCGAAATCTGGCTTGTTTAAAACAAGGCTTGGCGTCTGAATCCAGAACCGTGGCTTATCCTTGGCTTGATTGAGACATTGTCTGCCTACTCTGAAACAGAAAGGCCTGGCAACAGCAGCCTGGAAATGAAATTTCTGAAGTCTTGAAAAATGGGTGGGAGAGAAACAAACCAGAAACAAAGATAACGAACTGTAGTTTGCCTGCTTGTCTGCAAGACAATTCATGGCTAAAGCAACAGCCCATAGTTAACAGAAACCCTGGCTTAGTGTTATGTGCAAATGCAGCCAAAGTGTATATCACCACTTTGAATGTTCAAAAGCGCTACACATTCATGTTAAGTCCTACGCTTTGAACTTGCTTTTTTCTCCCAGGTTTTGAACAAAGGGGACATTGTATCTGTGGATAAAGTGGCCCGCGGCTCCTATACTGCAGTCTCCATTCAGATCACACCTGAGCTGATGCCGGCGTTTCGCTTTGTGGCCTTCTACCGCCTCGGAGAGGAAGTTGTGGCGAACTCCATTTGGGTGGACGTGGTTGACCGCTGCGAGGGGAAAGTGAGTCCTGCTTGGACATGAGCTTGCTGTCGTGAACGTTCCTTCCCAGAACCCACTCCTACAGATTGTGGTGTTGATTTATACATTAAATCAGTGGAGGCCAGTGGCGCTGATGTCAGTGGGCAGCAGTCAGAACCTTAAAGGATCTTACCAAGGTGCCGGACCTACTTTGGGAATACAGGTTCAGCACCTCGGATAGCTCCTTTAGAGTTCTGGCTGGTTCTAACTGAAGCTGTCATGACTAGGCCGGTTCCCTTTAGGCTGGGGGAAGGAGTTTCAGGCAATCAATCGGAATCAGATTCTGAAGCAGAAGACACAGTGCCAGAAATGTACCAGCCTACACGGGGAGTTGGGGAGGTGACTGTCATGGGCTCTTCACCAGCTGGGAATGAACCTTTGCCGCACAGTCTATGGGAAATCAGTATTCTCCAAAGGGGGAGGGCACTTCAGGGCTAGCTGATCCTAGAGTCCGCTGCAGATTCAAACGGGTGTAGCTAAAGGAAGGCGAGAGAAGGTCGGCCCGGTTAGCTTCTCGCCAAAGGCTTCTTCATAGAATAGTAGAGTTGGAAGGGGCCTACAAGGCCATCGAGTCCAACCTCCTCCTCAGTGCAAGAATCCACCCTAAAGCATCCCCGACAGATGGCTGTCCAGCTGCCTCTTGAAGGCCTCTAGTGTGGGAGAGCCCACAACCTCCCTAGGTAACTGATTCCACCGTCGCACTGCTCTAACAGTCAGGAAGTTTTTCCTGATGTCCAGCTGGAATCTGGCTTCCTGCCACTTGAGCCCATTATTCCGTGTCCTGCACTCTGGGAGGATCGAGAAGAGATCCTGGCCCCCCTGTGTGTGACAACCTTATAAGTATTTGAAGAGGATTCAGAACCAGCTTCCTTGAAGTTAAAGCGTTCTACGAAAAGGCTTTCCCTTTTTCTTGAAAGGACAATTGTCTCGCTTGGTTTGCATAGTTTTGCCTAGAGGAAAGTTCCTAGAGGCTGGACTCTCTTCAGGTGGGAAGAGATGTTTATTGCCTGAATGAGGCTTTGTGGATTACTTGGCAGACCTCTTTTTTTATCTCCCAAGAAGGCGGGAGGTCTTGGGAAACACGACAGAAACCCAGAATGGATTCACAGCTCCACTAAAGTCCGAGTCGCCAGCCTCCACTGGCCCCAACTAGAAAGTCAGGTGATAGATGGAAGAAGAAGATGAGGGAGAATGAAAGGAACAGGGAGGGGTGGCGGCGGCCTAGCAAGCGTTGGGCGGTTGCCTGGGATTTTTAAAACTGTTTGCAAGGGAAGTACAGGGCATTAAACGTGTCCTGGCGTCCCTAACACTGCCTGTCCCATCTTCAGCTGGAACTCGGCACAGTGGGGAACAAAAACGAACTGCGGCCCCAGGACCCCGTGACGCTCACCATCAAAACGGATACGTCATCCGTCGTGTCTCTCGCTGCCACTGATGCCGCCGTTTTCGCCCTCAGCCGGAAGAATCGCCTCACGCAGGACAAGGTACGTCTCAGGGTGGGGGAACCAGGGCCGTTCGAGTTCTCCGAAACACCCCAGACTCAGTTTCAAAGCTCGGTTTGGCTCACTCCCATTTCCGTTTGCATCCTACTTTTTCGGTTTGTCCAAACGGGAAAAGTGCGCGTTTTGATCGGGGCAACATGTGCTTTTCTCAAAAGTGTGCACTTTTCCTCCATTGACTAAAGCGGCAAAATGAGAATATTTAAGTGTGTGCATTTAAGTGTATTAAAATATACATTTAAAAATTTACGTTTGTTAAAATCACACTCGAAGGTATGCACTCCTCAAAGTCCATTTTTTAATGTGCACATTTTTCAAACACAAGTTTAGGAATTTTGTGAGCAATTTTTGGAGAACATGCGCTCTGTTCGCATTCGGTGTTGCAAACGGGGCATTTTCAAATGATTTGCTGTTGGCTCTGGTTTTGGTGAAGCTGTGAATCGATTCTAGGTTTCAGTCAGAACCAGACAGAACTCACAAGGATCTGAACCTATTTTGGAGCTTGGATTCAGCACTTCAGATGGCTCCTTTAGGGTTCTGACTGATTTGGACTGACTGGTTCTGACTGAAATCTAGAATGGATTCACAGCCCCACTGAAATCAGTCCCACCAACCTCCACTGTCCCCAACCCATCTTTTCCCTGTCTTATTTAAACGAGCAATTTATAGCACGCTCGTTAGTGGCTACTCACAGATGTTTGCGGGTCCTTTGGATGTCGCCATCAGGCTCCTGCGTGTCTCCTGCTCCTTTTCTCCTTCACAAAATAAACTTCAGAAAACCCAATTTGTCTGAGGTTGCGCTATAAAATGCCCACTAGAAGGCGCTGTCCCATTGAAATGTACAGGCCACATGATGGCTGCTCTCTTCTCGGTGAAATTGTGCTTGTTTCAAGCGTGGAATTGAACCAGGAAGAGAGCAACGGTAAGGAAACACAATTTCCCCGCCCCACCCCATCTGAAAGTCCTCAATGTGTGTGGGCCCTTGGCTTGCCCATAATAGCCTTTCACAGCATTGCTGCGATGGGTTGACCTTTTGCTGCCCCACAAGGTCCTTGATCAGCCCTGAACTTGCTTCCACACAGTTTGTGAAAGGACCAGGGGCATTACTAAATAATAATAATAATAATAATAATAATAATAATAATAATAATAATAGTAGTAGTAGTAGTAGTAATAATAATAATAATAATAATAATAATAATAATAATAATAATAATACAAAAGCCTAGTCAAAATGTGTCGATCTGTATAGCGAAGTACCACACGTTCATCCAAACCCTTAAAATTAATCTGATGACCGGATATTTTCAGTCATCTCCCCCCGCTCCGCATTCCTTGCCTGTGTATCTCTCAGAGTAAGCCCTTCTTACCCATTCATATTCCTCATCCCATCCTTTCCCTATCATCAGCAGTGCAGCAGAGGCAAGGCTCACAGGGACACAGCCCTGACACCTTTTTATTAGCAGGGACGCTGATGTCATCTGCCGCCCCCTTCAGAATCCCCCATTCCCTCTGAGCTTAGCCGCAATCCTCACAAGTAACTAGGGGGAAATGAATTCTCCCACCATCTATATATTGTTCTCTGCTGTGGTGCAAAGTATTTTGGGTGGCTTGGTCTCGAGCGAGGAATTAAGACGCATTTGCTTTACCAAAGATCTGCTCCTGGTAGAGGCGAAAACTGCTAGAACTGTTTATTTGAGATGGGTCCACACAGCTGCTAAAATAGTGAATTGCTAAAATACTAGAAAAATAAAAAGGGTTTTACCTGTCTGCCGGAAAGAATACAACATAGATGCCTCTCTGGGGAGCTCATTCCACAGCCGGGGTGCCACAGCAGAGAAGGCCCTCCTCCTGGTAGCCACCTGCCTCACTTCCTTTGGCAGGGGCTCGCAGAGAAGGACCCCTAAGGATGAACTTAGGGCCTGAGCAGGGACATAGGGGAGGAGGCGTTCCTTCAGATAGCCTGGCCCCAAGCTGTTTAGGATTTTGAATGTTAATACCAGCACATATTATGATTATGATTATGGTTGAACTATCTCCCCGATGAGGCTCGCCTGGCACCAACATTGTTATCTTTTCAGCACCAGGTCAAGACTTTCCTCTTCTCTCAGGCGTTTAACAGCATATGCTGAGGGTCTTTTTCTTCACTGACCCCAGAATAGTTGTTTTTAAATGAATATTGTCTGTTTATACACTTTTTATGGTTTGAAAATTTGTATATTTGTTTTTAATGTTCACTGTTTTTAATTTTTATAAACCGCCCAGACAGCTTCAGCTATGGGACGGTATATAAATGTAATAAATCATTATCATCATCATCATCATCATCATCATCTTCAATATTACTTTGACTTGGGCCCAGACATGGTCTAGCAGCCAGTGGAACTGGGAAAGTACTGGCGTAAGGTGGACTCGTTGGCCAGTCCCCATTAACAATCTTGCTGGTCGGTTTTGGACCAGCTGAAGTTTCCGGACCATTTTCAAAGGCAGCCCAACATATAACGCATTGCAGTAATCCAGACGAGAGGTTACCAGAGTGTGGATAAGTGTAGCTAGGCTATCTGTCCAGATAAGGGTGTATTTGTTTATTTGGCAGGGCTCCACACAGCTGCCTGCCATTTTAGACTGTCCTTGGGGTTGTGGCTCTGGGGACTGTCATGAGGCTATGGGGACTGTCATGAGGAGTGCCTGCACTTCAAAATTTACCTCTATACCAGTGCCTAGGGTGACCATATGAAAAGGAGGACAGGGCTCCTGTATCTCTAACAGTTGTATTGAAAGGGAATTTCAGCAGGTGTCATTTGTATATATGGAGAACCTGGTGAAATTCCCTCTGCATCACAACAGTTAAAGCTGCCCTCTTTTAAATCTGGTCACTCTAGTAAAGCTCCTGCAGCTTTAACGGTTGTGATGAAGAGGGAATTTCACCAGGTTCCCCATATATACAAATGACACCTGCTGAAATTTCCTTTTCTATGCAACTGTTAGAGATACAGAAGCCCGGTCCTCCTTTTCATATGGTCTCCCACCCAGTGCCCACAATCCTCTTTTCCTTTTTCTTCCCGGGCACAGGTTTTCCAGGCCATGGGAAGCTACGACCTCGGCTGCACAGCTGGCAGTGGGGAAGATACCCTCAGGGTTTTTGCTGATGCCGGACTCTCCCTTCGTGCCGGGGACGTGCAAAACCCTCTCCGTGAAGGTGAGTTGCCGCAAGCGTGAGGAGAGGCAAAGAGGACGTCTGGGGCAATTATTGGCTAGTGGCTACATCTCCTTTCCGTCTCACCTTGGAGTGGTTGTTCTTTAGTTTTCGTTTTAAAAATAAGAATGACACGTAGTCAGTTAAAAAGATTAAATTCCACCACCACCACCACCACCTCAAAAACTATATATTGGCCCCTGGGCCCAAAGGTCAAGAAAAGAGAGCCTGTTGTAGCTTACAGTTCTGAGTGTCAGTCACTAAGCCTGAGGCATTTCGGCCTTTTAGAATGGGGGGGGGAAACTGGAGAAAAGCCAGGGAAGCACCAAGTGATTGGTGATTGAGGGGAAGGGGTGGGCTCAGCGGGAGTGGCAGGGGCCATTTGGGGACTCCTAGAATCCTAGACTCGTACAGGTGGAAGGGAGTCCAACTGATGCATTCCTGCTCAATGCAGGAATCTACCTTAAAGCATCCCTGACAGATCGTTGTCCAGCTGCCTATTGAAGGCCTCTAGGGTGGGAGAGCCCACCATCTCCCTAGGTCATTGGTTCCATTGTCGTACTGCTTTAACAGTCAGGACGTTTTTCCGGATGTCCAGCCGGAATCTGGCTTCCTGCCACTTGAGCCCATGATTCTGTGTCCTGCACTCCGGGATGATCGAGAAGAGATCCTGGCCCTCCTCTGTGTGACAACCTTTCAAGTATTTGAAGAGTGCTATCATGCCTCTCTCTCTTCTCCAGGCTGAACATGCCCAGTTCTTTCACTCTCTCCTCACAGTTTCCAGACCCTTGATCATCCTCGTTGCTCTCATTTGAACTTGTCTGCATCCTTCTTGAAGTGTGGTGCCCAGAACTAGGCGCAACAGTAAAGATGAGGCCTAATCAGTGCCTCATGGAGAGGAATCAGTACCTTGTGCGGTTTAGAAGCTATACTTCTATTAATGCAACCCAAAATAGCATTGGCTTTTTTAGCAGCCAGATCACACTGTAGGCTCTCAGTTTGTGGGAGCTGTGGAGAGCCAGAGCTCTCAGATTCAACACCCATCAGCGGAGGCTGATGGCTCTAACCCCAGTGGGGCAGTGAATCCACTCCGGATTTCAATCATAACCAGTCAGCTATAGCTCCTTTAGAGTTCTGACTGGTTCTGACTGAAACCCGGAGTGGATTCGTCGCCCCACTGATATCGGAGCCGCCAACCCTCACTGACACCCATAATACAAATCAACCGCATTCATTTTCACGAAGAGGTTAATTATGTGCTCTCTGTTTCACCCACAACATCGTGGTTAAGTTTACATAGAACAGCTGTATCCTGTAATTTAACATATCACTCTCATGGTGATGGTGGTGTTTTTGCTACTTACAGCTCACGGGTGCCATGTTGATACTTCCCGGAAAACACGCTCATTGCAGTTCCATCTTGAGCTCAAGAAGAAGCGTAAGTGGTGTGAGAGGGAGGGGGGAGAGTGGGCATCCCAATGGGGGGGGAGGGGGCGGAATGGTTCGTGCCCCGGAATCCAACACGAACAGACAGGCCTGAAGCCAGCACATGGCAACATTGGGCAGTTGTCGGCTGTGTTGATGCCTGCATGGTTAAAGCCATGGTTTAAAGTGTCTTCTGAACTCGGCCTGGCTTTCTGGCTTAACCACTGAGGTTAAAGCTGTGGTTTAAGGTGTCTTCTGAACGGGGCCACTGTCTGGCTTGGAGCCACTGTTTTAATTTTCTTCCCACCGTGTCCCCACCGGGAGCCACTGTTTCAATTTCCCACAATGCCTCAGATTGCACCTGTGTTTGGGGGCATTGTGGGATGGAAATTAAAATGGCTCCAAATCCCTCACTGCTTCCAGAGGAGGCTTTTTTAATCACTCTGCCGCACTCATGGAATTTCCCAGGGGGGTCCAGACACTATTGTCTTCCACTTGTGTGTCCTGTCCCCCCACCGCCCCCGGTGTTCTCTCACCACTGCTTCCATGTTTTTTTCTTCTCTGTAAAAAGTAACAGACGGAATAACTGCACAGTGTCTTTTGGTAGCACTGGGAGCTGTCTGTCTGAAAGCACTTGTCTCAGAGTCCAACATACACAGGACATACCAGAGAGTGTCAGCTTTTGAGGGCTGTAACGTATTCCTATTGTTACAAATTATGTGCTTGTATTGTTAAAATGTGACCCAGGGTAACTACTACAAAACGAAAGTATTCTAGAAGAGGCTTCTAGAATACTTCGAGAAAAATTTAAATAAAGGTACAGATGTAAGAATGGTCTGGGATGCAAGCAAAGCATCCATTAGAGGCTACTTCACACAACAAAATAAATGGCTCAAGAGGAAAAGGCAAGAGGAAACACAAAATATTATGAACGAAATAAAAAAAGAAAAGAAAAGAAAAGAAGAAGAATTAAATAACACGCCTGGAAATGTTCTTTAATTCAGCAGCATCTCCGAGGGTGTCTACAACATTCTCGGTCTTCGTCTCTTTCCAGGGTAAAGTGCCCAGTGGCCTGAGCTCACAGAAAGGAGAGGGTGAAACCTCAGCTCCCTTTCTTTTGGGTCTTTCTCTCTTTCTTGTCACAAGTATCCACTCACTTTCGTGTCTTTCCCTCTTCTCTCCCCAGTTTCTAAGTACCAAGACCCCGATGCTCAGAAATGCTGCCAGGGCGGCATGGTGCCGCTACGCCAATCTTTGACGTGTGAACAGCGGGCCAGGCGGATAAAGGGGCCAAACTCCCAGAAGTGTCGTAACGCCTTCCTTGAGTGCTGCAAGCATGCAACCAGCCTACGACGGAAATCCTGGGGATCCCACAGTCTTGCACGGAGTTAGTAGAGAGCCTGGGGCCAGTCATGTACTCACTAGAGTGGGAGAAAAATAAGACTACCAATGGCTACTAACCATGGTGGCTATGTATTACTAAATCAAAAGAAGAGAGAAACGGGTGCTCAGGATGTAAAGGATTTATTTAATTCGCCAATGAATTATTAGAGGAGACATCTTATTGCTAGAGGAAAATCTCCAGACATCTTCTAACAACCCCCTGAAGAAGGCCTTTAATAGGACATGGGCCGAAACGCGTTGGGCTTCATACAAATAAATCCTTTGCATGCTGAGGACCCGTTCCTCTCTTCATTTGATTTGACTTATATATTACTAAATATATATTACCAAAAACAAAAGGAGGTAAGCACCCAAAACTGGTCAACAAGAAATGAAATGGGTTCTCAGGATGCTTTTTTTTTTTCAAGAAGCCCAATGTGTTTCGGCCTGTTCTTTATTCTAGGCCAGCCTTTCTCAACCTGGGGCGCTCCAGATGTGTTGGACTGCATCTCCCAGAATGCCCCAGCCAGCTGGCTGGGGCATTCTGGGAGTTGTAGTCCAACACATCTGGAGCGCCCCAGGTTGAGGAAGGCTGTTTTAGGCCTACTCAGGAGGTTGTTAGACAGTAATGCCTGCAGAATTTCCCCTAGCAAAATAATTGTCTCATGTGGTAAACTATTTGCCATAGATGATCACAGGAAGCAATTATTTTGCTAGAGGAAATTCTGCAGGCATTACTGTCTAACAACCTCCTGACTAGGCCTAGAATAAAGAACAGTTCGAAATGTGTCAGCCTTCTTGAAACTGGGCTTTTACTTCCAGGCAAAGTATAAAGTGTCGGCCATTACCTTTAAAGCCCTACATGGTTTGGGTCCAGGCTACCTGCAGGGTCGCCTTCCCCCGTACAATCTGCCCCGCACACTCGGGTCCTCTGGAAAGAATCTACCTCAGTCTGCCAAAATTAGGCTGACAAGTATTACCCAGAGGACCTTCTCTTCTGCTGCTGCCAGACTGTGTAATGGCCTGCCGGAGGAGACTCGTCAACTTAACAGTCTCGTAGCATTCAGGAAAGCTATAAAGACTGATATATCCAGTGATATTTTAGGATGTTTATAGGAAAAGGAAAGGAACCTCTCGTGCAAGCACTGAGTCATTACTGACTCTTGGAGGGACGCCAGCTTTCGCTGACGTTTTCTTGGCAGGCCTTATAGCGGGGTGGTTTGCCGTTGCCTTCCCCGGCCGTTATTACCTTTCCCCCAGCTAACTGGGTACTCATCTTACCGACCTCGGGAGGATGGAAGGCTGAGTCGACCCGAGCCGGCTGCCTGAAACCAGCTTCCGCTGGGATCGAACTCAGGCCATGGGGAGAGTTTCAGCTGCAGAAACTGCTGCTTTACCGCTCTGCGCCACACGAGGCTCTAGATGTTTATAGGATGTTTTAATAATGTATACTATGTTTTTAATTCAGTTTTATGTATTTTATACTTCTTGTTGTTCCCCGCCTTGATCCAAACGGAGAGGCAGGTAAGAAATATATTATTATTATTATTATTATTATTATTATTATTATTATTATTATTATTATTATTTCCATGTAGCTCACGCCGATGAGGACGAAGAGGATTTATTTGACGATGAGTTCATTCAAGTCCGAAGTGTCTTCCCCGAGAGCTGGCTCTGGAAAACGTACACTGTAGACCGCAGCCACACGTGAGTAGGGCCACGAAATCTTTCCCGTGTCCCTTCTCTTCTCCAGGGGGTTAGAGGTGCTCCTTGATGGCCAAGTGCCGGGCCTCACGCTGCCTTAGGCCCACTTTTCCCAGGCTGGTTCCCTGTAGATGTGTTAGCCTACATCATCCAACACTCCCCAGCCAGCCATGCTAGCTGGGGAGGCTGGGAGTTGTTGTCCAATAAATCTGGAGGGCACCAGGTTGGGGACCAAGAGGCTGAGTGCGAAGCTGGGGGAGGGATCACAAGCCCCCAGGGTTGGGCCTAATGGGGGTGGGGGGGAATCCCAGGTCCAGGCTAGCAGTAGAGAAGGCCCACACACAGCTATGAGCCGTGGGGAAGGGGTGTGGATTCCCAAGGCAGGGCCTGCCAGCTCCACAGCAACCACGATCACCCAAGAAGCTCTCCACACCCTGCCCCCTTCAAAAAAAAAGTTTTTTTAATACAAACCTTGGGAAATGTTGATGTACTCTTCTTTCTCACCCTTTCTAGTTTCTAGCTTCACTCTTTCTCTCTCTTCTACCTCCTTCCCAGCCTGAAGCAATGCTATTCCATCCCAAGTATTTAGCCCAGTTTCTCCCCTTCCCAGCCTCTAGCCTTCCTCTTCCTCTACCCCTTTGCCTTGCTGTTTCCACCACTCTCCCTCCCTCTAGCTTCGCTGTTTCTCTCCCCACCTTGCTGTTTCTCCCCTTCCCAACCTCTGGTCTTGCTCATTCTCTCCCCTTTCCCCCTTTGCCTTGCTGTTTTCCCCTCTCTCCCTGCCTCTTGCCTCTCTATTTCCCACCCTTTTTAGCTCACTTTTGACTTTTCAGCACCCCCCAGCAGCCATAATGGGAGCCATTTTGTGGTGGGGCCCACAGCAGTTTCTCAAATTCCCAAACGTGTCCATGGATCCAAAAAGGTTGGGGACCCCTGGCATAGCTCTTTGCTAGAGCATGTGCTTTGTGGTGGTAGATGGTCCCGGGTTCAACCCCTGGCTTCTCCAGTAGGGCTGGGTAAGAGCGTTGCCTGAAATCCTGGAGAGCCACCTCCAGTCAGTGTCGACATGACTGATCTAGGCGGACCACTGGTCTGACTCTATACAAGGCAGCTTCTGATGTGTCTACGGAGAACTGTTGTCCCAGCAAAGATCTCATTCTCCCAAATGTAAAGGCAGGACTGTTTTGACCCTCAGCTGTACCACTTCGGAATCCAGGTGGGGGTATGCTGCTCCATACACACACACACACACACACACATCATAAATGTGTGCATATATGGTCCTACCCATTACCTCTGACACGCTAGTTCTCTACATGTCGGGGATTTTGCTTTTTCGCCACAAGGAAGCACTCCATCCTGTGAGTCTCCACATGCAGCCAATTTTCTTACCCACCCAAGGGTCTCTACTTCTCTTGCTCAGCTTCCTCCATTTTCTCTCGCTGCCCCTTTTGCCTGGAATTCTCTTCCAGAGCATTTGTGGATCACGAGTTCAATTATGGTTTTGAAAGCTCAATTGAAAACTTTTCTTTTTTCTACAGCTTCTCGAACTTGACTTTGTTCTTACTTTCACACTGTTAGGTTTATTGTCCTCTGTGCCTATTTGGTGCATTCTCTTCCCTCTCTTATTGCTTTATTATGATTTTATTAGAATGTAAGCCTATGCGGCAGGGTTTTGCTTGTTTTATTATTTTATTATGGACAGCACCATGTACAGTGGGGCCAGTGGGCATGGGCCTATGATTTTGAGGGGCCCTACTCCGAGTCCCCCTGGGCAAAGTTGCTTGATTTTTCTGTTGTTTGCCCAAAGAAAACCACGTAAACCATTTCTGAATGTGAAGAAGTGATGTGTTATATACATCTTGAATAAAAGTGCTTGCCATTCCCTTTTTTATACATTGTTCTAGTTCATATGTATTTAGAACTGATTAAAAAATATTTAATGAGCAGTTTGAAATGGAGCCTACATTTCCTATCTGGCCCGGGCCTATTACCAGCTTTGCCCAGCCCTGACCATGTACATTGATGATGCGAAATAAATAAATAAATAAATAATGCAGCCCATGGTAGTGGGATCAAGATATACGTCTATCATCTCAGTGTGAAGAATGAGGCCCAGCTCTTAGCCTTCCTAAAGCTATGAGGTCCAGGGGAGTCAATGGGCTACTTGGTGGGCGGAGTCACCCTAAAGCCTGGGAGAAGACATCATCACCTTGGGAACTTTCTGACTGGGAACAGGACAGAGTCACAAGTCACTTGCCAACTTCTAGCACTCTTCTCTTCAGCGTTCTCTTCCATTCCATTGGTTCCTTCCTGACCTCGCTGGGTCATAAGGTCCCATTCCTCTCTCCCACAGGGAACCCTTGATTCTCCCTGATTCCATCACCACCTGGGAGATACAGGCGGTCAGCATGTCTTCACAGAAAGGTGAGCAAAGCACCTGTGTATTTCTCCTTGTCCAGGAACCAAACCCACACAGTCCTTACCTGTGATTAATGGAGGCTGGTGCCTCCCATTCTGATGGGGCTGTGAATCCATTTCAGTCAGAACCAGCCAGAACTCTAAAGCAGGGCTGACGCTACTATTTTATTTATTTATTTATTTATTACACTTATATACCGCTCCCATAGCCAGGGCTCTCTGGGCGGTTTACAGAAATTCTAAAATTGAGATAAAAACGAGTATACAAAATTTAAAATTCTAAAACACAGAACATACACACATAAAGCATTAAAAACCGTTAAAAAACTAAACATGTGGGTGATTAAGATGTGCCGCCATATGCCTGGGCAAAGAGGAAAGTCTTAACCTGGCGCCGGAAAGATAGCAGCGTCGGTGCCAGGCAAGCCTCGTCAGGGAGATCATTCCATAGTCTGGGGGCCACCACCGAAAAGGCCCTATCCCTCGTTGCCACACTCCGAGCCTCTCTCGGAGTAGGCACCCGGAGGAGGACCTTAGATGTTGAACGTAGTGACCGGGTATATTCACGTCGGAAGAGGTGACAAATTCATCAACTAGGCAGCTGCCTGGGGCGCAGACCTCAGAGGGCCGCAGTACTGCCCTTTAAGGGTCACAGCTTTATACAAATTAGCTGTTTTAAGAAAAAAAAACATAATAAAAGGAAAATATAATAGTTCAGAAACTCTTCTTGAACAGCTGAATCGAAGGTGGCAATTTTGGGGTGTGTGTGGATGCAAGCACCTCGCCTTGCCTAGGGCGCAAAATAGTCTGGCACCGGCCTTGCTCTTAAGGAGCTATCCAAGGTGCCAAACCTTGGCCGCCTTGAGGCCCAGTATTGGGCAAAAGGCAGGATACAAATAAATATAATAATAATAATAATAATAATAATAATAATAATAATAATAATAAGCCTCTTTTGGAGATGGAGTTCTGGCTAGTTCTGCCTGAAGTCCCACCGTGACCCTAATCTTTAGGACCACCTTTTCCTGTGAGGGCCTTCCTGGAGTCCAGGAGTGGGGAAACTGTGGGTCCTCCAGAGGCTCTTGGACTACAACTCTCGATCACCTGTGGTTTGGGGTGGGGTGTTAGTCATTAGAATCATAGAATCATAGAATAGCAGAGTTGGAAGGGGCCTACAAGGCCATCGAGTCCAACCCCCTGCTCAATGCAGGAATCCACCCTAAAGCATCCCTGACAGATGCTTGTCCAGCTGCCTCTTGAAGGCCTCTAGTGTGGGAGAGCCCACAACCTCCTTAGGTCATTGGTTTCATTGTTGTACTGCTCTAAGAGTCAGGAAATTTTTCCTGATGTCCAGCTGGAATCTGGCTTCCTTTTACTTGAGCCCGTTATTCCGTGCACTCTGGGAGGATCGAGAAGAGATCCTGTCCCTCCTCTGTGTGACAACCTTTCAAGTATTTGAAGAGTGCTATCATGTCTCCCCTCAATCTTCTCTTCTCCAGGCTAAACATGCCTGGAGAAATTGTTGCCCTTGGTTATATTTTCATACCTCCTGTGGTTGGTTTAGGCCAGGGCGTTGGATCACTTTCAGCCCAAGCGCCAAGTGCGATTTGGGTGAGGCTCTCAGGGGGCCCCATTCCAGTGGTGGGTGGGGTCAAAGGTGGGAGGGGGCTGGGCCAAAATGCCAGCATATTGTAGCTTAAAGCCTTTACTGCCAGTAACTGAGCTTTAGGTGAGCCTTTTCAACCTTTTATTTATTTATTATTTATTTGTTGCATTTATATACCACCCCTTAGCCGAAGCTCTCTGGGCAGTTTACAAAATTAGAATGGGGGGGGGGGACATAAAAGCTGGAAAACCACCGAACCATCAGTGGTTGGGGGTGGGGGCCAGAGGAAGGGGACGTGGCCATCTGGAGAATCACAGAGGACCAGATGGGGCCCTGAGAGGACAGGATTTGGCCTCCCAGGCCTGAGGTTCTCAGGTCCGTGCCTCCCATCAATATGGAAATTTCCATCCGTTTATCCAGCCGCTCCTCTTTCTCCCTCTCCCACCTGTTCACCCCCTCAGGGATCTGCGTCTCAGAGCCTCTTCGGATCCGAGTCTTCCAGGATTTCCACATCTCCCTCAGGCTGCCTTACTCGGTGAAACGGTTTGAACAGATTGAGCTTCGCCCGGTCCTGTACAACTACCGGCCTCAGGCGGTCAACGTAAGCAAAACCGATGGGCTGTTGTTCCAAGGCCGGCCCAAGATAGTTTGCTGCCTGAAGTGAAGGACAAGATGGCGCCCCCCTCCCATTCCATATACGAAAACGGACTAGACTGCCTCCCCTGAAGGTGCAAGGCAGGCTGTGCGGCCCAGACAGCTCCCTCCTCCGATGCCGTCCTGCTGCCTCTCGGCATCTGCCGCCTCAGGCAACTGCCTCACTCTGCCTAATGGTAGGGCCGGCCCTGTGTTGCTCCACCTTTGGATGGCTCTTTACAGTTGCTGAGTCCGGGTGGGCCCCCAACCCAGAAGAAAATAGGAAGCCAATGTGGATTCTTCAGAGAGAGCCAAAGTATCTACATTGGCTTCCTATTATCTTCTGGGGTACAAGTCAACACTGCAGCTTTTTAACCTACAGGGTTGCACCCAATGTTAGTCTAACTTAATTCCTATTAATTTCAACGGGCCATTCAGACAACATGCTAATTACACTCAAGTGGTTGAGTGTAAGTCAGGGCCAGGCTGGTAGCTCTGATGTTCTGAAAAAAATTGTGACTGGTTCTGACTGAAACCTGGGTCTAGCCACTGTTTTAGTTTCCCACAATGCCCCTGTGCAGTGCCACTCTAGGGCGTTGTGAGAGAGGTAAATATTTACCTCCTCCTCATCTGACAGCCTGCCAGGTAAGCCCACTGCGGCCTGCTGACAGACGAGGGGCTCTATCAGAGAGCATTATGGGTCCCCGTAGACTTGGAGCCAGCCTTGCAGAGAGGTCTTTCCCTCCTGTAGCACCCCACTTTTGCCCATTTCTGGGTGCAAAGGAGGGGGCTTCTGTCCCCTGGCAGCTTGTTTGGTTTTTATGTTGTGTGCAAGGGAGGGATGGTGTGCTCTGTCCATCCTCTGCCAGCCTGCTTATTCGCCTGCATGCAGTTCCTGATCTCCTATGGCTACCAGGCTAATGCTTAAATACGAGGCCTGGCATACAATCTATTTCTTCCATCTGCTGCTGCCTCTGGTCAAACAGGTTTTGCAGGTTTTTGAAACAATACTGTAACCTGCAAAACCTGGGAGGTGTGTACACCTGGTGAGCATTGAGGAGCATTTTTTCAAATTCTGTTCAGCCCTCAGTGGGAAGGGAAAAAGATCACCTTTCCCCACCTTACAATACTCTTCTTACTGCTGAACTATGTATGCTAAATATTTATTTATTTATTTATTTATTTATTTATTTATTACATTTGTATTCCGCCCCATAGCCGAAGCTCTCTGGGCAGTTCGCATAAGATGAAACATTTAAAAACAATATGCAAAAATTAAAAACCACAAAAACACGCAAAATGCGCATACAATTAAAACCACCGTAACAACTTTAGAAACGATGAGCCCAAAAAATCAGACCCAGGCTGAATATTGCTAAATGCCCGGGAGAAGGGAAAAGTTTTGACCTGGCGCCGAAAAGATGATAATGTCAGCGCCAGGCAGGCTTCGTCAGGGAGATTGTTCCACAGTTAGGGAGCCACCACAGAGAAGGCCCTCTCTCTTGTTGCCACCCTCCAAGCGTCCCTCGGAGTAGGCACCCGGAGGAGGACTTTAGGTGTTGAACATAGTCATGTGGCCCAGAGTTCTGGTACTGTACCCTTTCAGAGTGCAAATGAAGGGATGCATTTCCCAATCTTTGTAAAAGCAGTTCTCTGCATGTAGAAAACAAGCACCCACTAATACAGTAGAAGTCCAGGCTAGAACACTCTTTCCCTTTTTGATTTCGATGTGAAGGAATATTCAAATACGCCATTCTCCACCTACAGGCTGAAATGACCCCAGTGTACATGCTTAGCTCTCACTGATTAAGAAGGTTACAACAGCTGGGATTGTTTAGCTTGAAAAAAAGGAGGCTAAGGGGAGACCTGATAGAGATGTACAAAATCATGCCTGGTGTGGAGAATGTGGACAGGGAGACATTTTTCTCCCTCTCCCATAATACTAGAACTCGGAGTGATCCCATGAAGCTGATTGATGGGAGATTCATGACGGATAAAAGGAAGCCCTTCTTCACGCAGCGCATAGTTAAATTACGGAGGTCACTACCACAAGATGTCGTGATGGCCACCAATTTGGATGGCTTTAAAAGGGAGTTGGATAAACTCTTGGAGGAGAAGGCTATCAATGGCTACTAGTCCTGATGGCTATGTGCTACCTCCAGTATCAGAGGCAGTAAGCCTGTGTACACCAGTTGCTGGGGATCATGGGCGGGAGGGTGCTGTTGCACCATGTCCTGCTTTGCTGGTCCCAGGTTGACAGCTGGTTGGTCCCTGTGGGAACAGAGTGCTGGACTAGATGGACCCTTGGTCTGATCCAGGGTGGCTCTTCTTATGTTCTTAAGCAGGAAGTCTTTAGTTGATTGATCTACTAGTTGATTAATCTCTTTGCTAAGATGCGTAAATCTTGCTGCTCACATTCTCCTTCTCCTGCCTAGGCCTTGGTATATCTGGAGCCAGCTGAGGGCATCTGCTCTCCAGCGACTGTGGGCCCGGCACGGAAGCAGCGGGTGGAGATTCCTGGGAACTCAGCGGTCCCCGTGCCTTTCGTGTTGGTTCCCATGGGAGCAACTGACATCCCCATCACTGTCGTTGCCCTTGGCGGCTGGGGGACAGGGGACAAAGTTTCCAAGAAACTACGGGTCGAAGTAAGAAGCTTTCATCCTCGCAAATGTCTGCTCACTCCCACACGCTGCCTTCTTGTCCCTAAGTCTGAAGCCAGAACCATCGCTGATGGTGGGTAGGAATTAACGTGTAGGTTGGATGATAGAATCCTCACGTGGACTTTCAGCAATTGCATCTCTCTCTCTCTCCCATGACATTTATGTGTTGCCATGAAGATTGGCTGCTTCTTGTTCTGTTGAATTCATATCTGCGTATTAATACCAATCTCAAGTCTTTGAGTCCTCCTGTTTTGGTAGCCAAAATGGCCACACCCATGCACAGGAGGGGGGTATTGGCGGACTCTGGGGCCAGTTGTGTGTGCAAATCCTGAAGTTTGCAGAAGTACCAGACTCCAAAAACAGCCAAATGAAGACTGAGCATGCTCAGTGGCTACGGAATGCTGACTGACAGTTGAAAGGAAAAAATGGAAAGGAGAATGGAATGGAGTGTCCAGGGAAAGGATATGGGAGGGGAAAGGAACAGAATGGCGTATCCTGGAAAAGGGCATAGGAGAGTGGGGGAACAGAATGGAGTAACCTGGGAAAAGGCATGGGAGGGAGGGAGGAGGAATGAAATGGAGTATCCTGGAAAAGAGCATGGGAGAGAAAGGGGAACGGACTAGAGTATCCTGGAAAAGGTTATGGGAATGAGAGGGGAATGGAGTGGAGTATCCTGGAAAAAGGCATAGGAGGGAGGAAGGAGGAATGAAATGGAATATCCTGAAAAAGAGCATGGGAGAGAAAAGGGAACAGAATAGAGTATCCTGGAAAAGGCCATGGGAGTGAGAGGGGAACGGAATACTTGAAAGGTTGTCACACAGAGGAGGGCCAGGATCTCTTCTCGATCCTCCCAGAGTGCAGGACACGGAATAACAGGCTCAAATTACAGGAAGCCAGCTGGACATCAGGAAAAACTTCCTGACTGTTAGAGCAGTACGACAATGGAATCAGTTACCTAGGGAGGTTGTGGGCTCTCCCACCCTAGAGGCCTTCAAGAGGCAGCTGGACAACCATCTGTCAGGGATGCTTTGAGGTGGATTCCTGCATTGAGCAGGGAGTTGGACTCGATGGCCTTGTAGGCCCCTTCCAGTTCTATGATTCTGTGATTCTATTAGGGCATGGGAGCAAGAAGGGAAGGGAATGGATTGGCTGGAAGCCTGAACAAAGACACTCAAAACTGTAACATTTTGCTGCAGGGCCCCCCTTGCATTAATAATTGTATTAGTAGTACTGCGCCCTTTCTCCAGGATCTCGGGGCGAGGCTGTTCGCCCTTTTTAGCCCAATGGTGAAGCAGCTTCCCCCGTTCAAGTCCAACTGAGTGTCCACTACGGACCACTCTGGCCCTCGTTTTGACCCTGGCGTTCCCTGGTGCCCACCCGTTCAGTCTCTTCTTCTCCATTTACAGAGAGAGGGAGCCATCTACGTGGAGGAATACTCCATCCCCCTGGATAGCGACGGTAAGTGGAAAAGGAATTCCTGATGGTGGAGAACAATCGTGCAAAGCGTTTAACACTGAACCGCAGCACACAAACACCCTACGCCCTTGCACACTGCTGCCATTGGCCAGGGTGGCACATCTTATTTCTCCCTGTTTTAAAGAATGGGTTTTTTTGGGGGTGTGGGGGAGTAAAAAAAGAAAAAGAAACTAAGAAGAAAAATTAAATAGCGCTGAAACATACCCATACCCCCAACAGCCAGGTTGGGAAGGAATTCCCTCCCCGCTCTGGTCAGATTGGGCTATGGTAATGACTGGTTGGAGTGAGGGGTGGGTAGGATTAGGGCTGGCGTCAAGGGTCGGCATGGCCAGGCACCTCCCAAGGGCCCCCACCCCAGTGGGGGCCCCACTGACAGGAGGCCCCTGGAGTTGCTTTAACCTCCATGGTTTAAGGCAGTGGTTCCCAAACTTTTTCAGGTCACCGCCCCCTTGGTTCCACAAACTCATGCCCAGTGCCCCCTACCCTACCCTATAACAATCATTATTCAGAATAGTGGTTTTCTAAGGAAGATAATAACAATAAAATTCAAAACAGTAACAATTAATTGAATATTTACTCAAAATCCAATTACATTTTTTTAGTTTATTCAATTAAACATAATTGATGAATTTGATCCAGTGATATCACCTTTTCAAAGTCTGATAGTCATTTAGCAAGAATATGTCGGGGTATTGATTGATTTTCCAGAGTGCGTGCTGACTGTGAAGTACTGGAAGCACACTGGTTGCTAGCTTTCAAGTCTTACTTGAGGAATAAATCAAGTACTCCCGTCTGCTTTATCAGTAATAAACTTTTACTGACAATAGATAATTTCTTTACAAAATGGTCATAGAGTATTTACAGCTTCTTCACCAAACAAAATAATAACAAAACCTAACAAAAACCTGACAACAAGATGTCTTTAAACATGGACATCTTAAATACATTTCCCCCTTGGCTCAATTAACCAATTGTCTCTTTTACAAGTCTTGCACGTAGACCAGAAAACTGCCATGCTCCGGTCTGGACTCCTGCTGGCCGAGACAATTTTGCCAAGCACACATTTAACTCCTTAAAGTCCTTTTCTTTCTTCTGTGGATAAAAATATCCCCAACAGAATATTAGATACCACATTTAGTCACTAAAGTAGATAGAGTTCCTCACTATTCTGTAAATTCTTAATGTGATGGATGGGCTTGATGAAGTGATACCAGTTTCCCAATGTCTGGTTTAAAGTCACTCAACATGAGTCTTAAATCACCACATTTAGTAATTCTGGAGTCGATTTCTTTGCTTGGAGAGAAGTAGGCAGACCACACTAAAACCACATTCCACCAAATATGATGTTGGAAATGCAACCAGGAGCTTCTGAACCACTCTCCATGGTGCAGGATAGCGATCAGAAATATCCTTCTGTAACCAAAACTCCTGGTACAGAAAAGACCACCTCGAATGCCCTCTTAGCGCCCCCCTGCCACTCCCTTGCCTCTCAACGCCCCCCCCATGCAATCCCCCCCCCAAGGGGGCAGTACCGCCCACTTTGGGAACCACTGGTTTAAGGTGTCTTCTGAACAGGGAGAGTATATCAACGGAATTAGGAATATCATTTATTTATTTTTACAAGCACACCGATTTATAACGTGTTTCAAACACTTCTCCAGAAAATCACTTCTTGACAGTTTTCTTCAGAGAAACACTTCTTTGCAGTTCTTATTCAAATGGCTCTTAGTTGGCTCTGAGGAAACTCCCTAGAGAGAACCAGCCCTAGAGAGAGAAATCTCAACACATATGCATCCTCCGTAGTTTAACCTTGAGAGAAAAACAGGCTGCTGAGACCAGAACTGTTTCTTGCAGTAGTATTCTTCAAAAAAGAATGACTGGGTGGCTGCTGGGTGGGCCCTTGGACTGATCCAGCATGGCTTTTCTTATTCCTTATCCTTTCCCTCCTGCCTAAAATGGAACAGTCCAAATCTCTTAAGGCTTTGTAAGGAAGGTTAGACTAGGTATTAACATTCAAAGCCCTAAACGGTTTGGGGCCAGGTTATTTGAAGGAACGCCTCCTCCCATATGTGCTTGCCCAGACCTTAAGATCATCCACAGGGGTCCTTCTCCGTGAGCCCCTGCCAAAGGAAGTGAGGCAGGTGGCTACTAGGAGGAGGGCCTTCTCCACTGTGGCACCCCGGCTGTGGAACGAACTCCCCAGAGAGGTTCGCTTGGCGCCTACATTGTTTTCCTTTCGTCGCCAGCTGAAGACCTTTTTATTTACTCAATATTTTAAACACCTAATTTAACTTAAATTTAAACTCTGCTGTTTTAATCTCATATTTTAACCTATATCAATTTTTGCTGTGTGGTTTTATCCTGGTCGTGCTTTTTATATTGTATTTTGCATTTGTGTTTTTAAATTGTTGGTTGTTTTATTATGCTCTTCATGGTTTTGATTTTTGTGAACCGCCCAGAGAGCTTCGGCTATTGGGCGGTATAGAAATGAAATGAAATAAAATAAATAAATAAATAACAAAAGGAAGGCTAAAGAACAGGTACTATTAGCCAGGACTGTGCACCCACTCCCGATCCGCCTCGGAGGCCGGTTCGGAGCCCCCAAAGCAGCCCTGATTCGGCTCAGGGGTGCTTTGGAGGTTGCCCGACCCGCCTCAGCGCCGAAGCCAAGGTAAGATTCGGGCCCTCCAAGGCGAATTGGACTTTTCTGAGCGCCACCTGCGAAGCCGGGCTGCACAGCCAGCACCCAGAAAAGGCTTCCTTTCCCCACTTACCTGCTGCTGCCGTTCACCGCCTCCGTCCTTGCGTCTGGCGGCTTCCGCTGCCACCGATGCATAGGCCCGGAAGTAGGCCGCGTGATTTTAAGTACCTCTGTGGCCACAAACTACGGTGGCCATAGTGGTGGTAATCCACAGAGTCCCAGCGATATCTTAAAATCACGTGGCCTACTTCCGGTTATATGCGTCGGCAGAAGCCGCCAGACGCAAGGACGGAGGCGGAGGCGGAGGCAGCTGAGGGACTGCTGAGGTAAGGGACCACTGAGGGCCGCTCCAAAGCGCCGAGGTGCCCCGAAGCTTCGGAACCAATTGGCTTCAGCTTTGGGGTGCCTTGCGCTTCACCTGAACTGCCTTGGAACAGAGCCGAGGCAGGCCAAATCAGCCCGCCTCAGCTCAGATTTGGGTCCTCGTCCAAGGTGCTGCACAGCCCTACTGTTAGCCACCAGAAATCCCTTGTGGGCAGGATTCCTCAGATGGATGTGAACTTCATGAGAACACAAGTGTTCTGTGGGAATTTCAAAGAAGCTTCTGTAAGGCTGTGGGGGGGTATTTCTGAGTCGAGGAGGGAGTATGGCCATCAGTGATAATGATTAGCCAGAATGAAGAAGGGGAGGCAGCAAATCCAAGATTCCTAAGTTCTTTGGAAGAGCTCTTGGCCCTGTTGGGTTGGAGGGAGAAGGAATGGACCTTTCACCTTTTTCACCCTCTTTATTTGGGATAGACGGACGCACCCGGTCTCTGACGATTTCAGGCGAGGAGCCCTCCAACGCCATTCCCGACGGCGACTTCAAGATGAGCGTCCGGTTGACAGGTGCGAGAGCGAACCAGAGATCTCAAACTCTCACCTTGCTTTTGGTTGCAGTGTTCTACTGCTAACTCTACGAGGGTGCTTCCAGATCCAGGGATCCATAACGGTGCTTCCGTTCTAGGCAGCTTCCGGGGAGAGGGCTCCTAGTGCTACCCCTCAGAAAGCATCGGAGCAGCGATTTCGCCTTTTCTTGCTTAACAGGTTTTCTGCAGGAAGAGAAAAGATGGGAAAAAGCAGTGGGAAAACTCTGTGTGTGTGGGGGGGGTAGGGGTTATAATTGGAAGATGCCAATGTTGGTCTGTCCCCCTGCCCCTAGAATTCTGTGAACGAGGCAAGGCGATGGTGTTTTGCCAAGAGGCAACGGTTCTTTTTAGGATTCAGAAACGGGGGTCTGGAAACAAAGCCCTCCATCTATTCCCTCCTTGTCATATGGTCACCCTAGCTATATAATGTGTGAACAGCTGCTGTGTACGCCAATCTAAGGGTGGAACTAGATGTGGTGATTATACAGTGCGTAGTTAAATTGTGGAACTCACTACCACAAGATGTAGTGATGGCCACCCATTTGGGTGGCTTTCAAAGGGGGCTGGATAAATTCCTGGAGGCGAAGGCTATCCATGGCTACTAGCCCTGATGGTTGTGTGCTACCTCCAGTATTCAAGGCAGTAAGCTTGGGTGCACCAGTTGTGGGGAGCATGGGCGGGAGGGTGCTGTTGCACCATGTCCTGCTTTGTTGGTCCATGACCGATGGCTGGTTGGCCACTGTGTGAACAGAGCGCTGGACTAGATGGACACTTGGTCTGATCCAGCATGGAACTTCTTATGTTCTTATGACTTAGAGGGGATCTACACAGAGTCGTTGGGGCACCCTGAAGGTGCTTGCGTGCGCCTCCAGGGCGCCCCGAAACTTTTAGTGTAGATCCTGCCTACCTGGCCAGAAGAGGCGGAGGAGGAGGAGGAGGAGGAGGAGGCCCTGCATCGCCCCTTGCGGGGATGGGGCGAGAAGTTCCAGGGCTTGGCTTCGCTGGTGAGTCCTTGCCGCTGCCGCCACCGCCCACCTCCCCGCCGGCCTCCTGCTGCCAGCGAAAGAGCCACCCGGGTTGGAGAGCTCGGCAGAAGAAGGCGGGCCGAGCTTCCGTCAAGCTCTCCAACCCGGGTGGCTCTTTCGCTGGCAGCAGGAGGCCGGCGGGGAGGTGGGCGACGGCAGTGGCGGTGGCAAGGACTCCTCCTCCACCTCTTCTGGACAGGTAGTAGGCAGGATCTACACTAGGAGTTTCGGGGTGCCCTGGAGGTGTACGCAAGCGCCTTCAGGGCGCCCCGACGACTCTGTGTAGATCCGCTCCATGTTTTCAAGTGTGTGTGTGGGAGAAAATCCACGTGAAGAAGGGACGAACGAAAGGGGTCTGCCTACCTGTGTTCTCCCATCTCCCCTATGGTGCAGTTAGGTAACTTCAGACTCCGGACCGCATGGCAGTGGAGGCTGGCGGCTCCGATGTCCATGGGGCTGTGATTCCATTCTGGGTTTTCAGTCAGAACCAGCAAAAGCTCTAAAGGAGCTGTCCAAGGTGCTTAACCCAGTTGGGGGATAGGGTTCAGCACCTTGGTTAGCTCCTTTAGAGTTCTGATGGAAACCCAGAATGGAATCACAGCTGCTCCAAAATTGGAGCCACCAGCCTCCACTGCTTCGTGGTGTTACCTCTGTGTGTGTGTGTGTGTGTGTGTGTGTGTCCGTCCTCTTTAATGTATATAACTTCACTCACTTGGAAACATGGCAAGCCAGCCCTGCTGCATTTGGCCGGGGGCGGGGTGGGTAGGGTGACACTTCTGATTATGCTGCTGAGTGGGGCCAAGGACATCTGCCCTAAAGTCCTTCTCTAATGGCGCCATCGTGAATTATGTCTTGTGTTGAAGATTTGTCTTTCTATATCCCAACATTAAAAAGGGGGGGGGGGAAACGGCTGTGGGGAGGGGAAATAGCTTCATTCACTGTGGTCCCTCAGCTCCTGGCCAACCCCGTGCCGTCCGCTGAGCCCTCCTTTCACCTCGGTGCAGGATCGGTGCCGACGGACACCTTGGAGAGTTCTCTGACGCCGGAAGGTCTGTCTTCTCTGCTGCGGGTTCCGCAGGGATGTGGGGAGCAAACCATGGTCCTGCTGGCCCCTGGGGTCTATGCCATGCATTACCTGGACAAGACGGAGCAGTGGCTGCATTTGAAATCAGAGAGCAAGGAAAAGGCGTTGGAGAATCTCCGCACAGGTGCGTACGATGCCTGCCGGGATCCACGAGGAACATGCATCGCACTGCATAAAGCTCCCCGCCCCCAACTCCACCCCGAGGAGCTTAGAAAAGAATTGAGTGCATTCATGGCGCGTTGGTCTTTTTACCATATTAGCTCATACAGCATTCCTCAATTCCTCCAGTTGTTTTCGGACTACAACTACCAGCATTTCGTGGCCATCGGCCCTGCTGGCTGAGGCTGATGGGAGCTGAAGTCCAAAAACAGTCTGCAGGACACCTGGATGGTTGCAGGCTGAACTGCTTTATAGGCTCAGTTGCCAAAAGTGGTACCAGCACTGACTGGCTGGTGCCTGTGTCATCACTAACCCACCTCACCGGCCCTCCCTGGAGCATCAGCCAGCGGAGAATTTCCCTCATAATGGACATCTATTCACAGCGGTGTAGTGGTCGATTTTGAAGTGCAGACGCACATCACGATAGTCTCCATAACCCCCAAGGAGAGTCCAGATATTCAAGCAGTGGTCTTTTTACCATTATGAGAATTTCCCTCATAATGGACATCTATTCTCAGTGGTGTAGTGGTATATTTTGAAGTGCAGACGCACATCACGATAGCCCGTAACCCCCAAGAAGAGCCCAGATATCCAAGCAGTAGTGTTGACCCATATCAAATCCATTCTAGCAGGTTTCATCTCCTTCAGGAGCAGTCTTCTGTAAAGCTAATGGATTTTAATTGTCCACCGAAGACCAAGACACCCCAAAATATTTTGTATTACAACAAGGGGCAATCTGTTGTTGCTGGGAAAATCCATTTCCTCCCAGCAACTGTGAGGATTTCAGCTAAGCTCCGAGAGAAGCTTAGCTGAAATCCGGTGCTGCGTCCATGATACCCTGAGTCCACAACCCCGCCATCCATGAGCCCCTCCCTCCATCCCTATACTTGCACCTGGCCATTGCGTCAGCCAGTCTGCTCCTTCCTCGCCTCCCATTCAACGACAGATGGCGATCCCAAAGTCTTCCAGCAGGCCTATCCAGCGGAATTTTAGGATGCTTTTAGGATGTTTTTAGGATGTTTTTTAAAAAACATCCTAAAAGCATACTAAAAGCATCCTAAAATTCCGCTGGATATGCTTTTAAAAAAAACATCCTAAAAGCATACTAAAAGCATCCTAAAATTCCGCTGGATAGGCCTGGAAAGCAACGGCCGACAGAAAGCTCTGGCGTGGGCTGGTCCATGAAGTCACGAAGAGTCGGAAGCGACTGAACGAATAAACAACAAAGGATGTTTTAACAGTGTATACCATGTTTTAAATCAGTATTTTATACTTACCGTTGCTCCCCGCCTCGATCCAAACAGAGAGGCGGGTAAGAAATAATAATAATAATAATAATAATAATAATAATAATAATAATAATAATATTTCTTACCCGCCTCTCTGTTTGGATCAAGGCGGGGAGCAACAGTAAGTATAAAATACATAAAATACTGATTAAAAACATAGTATACACTGTTAAAACATCCTAAAAGCATCCTAAAAGCAACCTAAAATTCCGCTGGATAGGCCTGCTGGAAGACTTATTTGGGATCGACATTTGTCGTTGCATGGGAGGAGAGGAAGCAACGGCCTGGCTGATGATGATGATGATGATGATGATGATGATGATTTCATGACCGTCGGGTCTCTCCCGTGTCTTTTGCACTGCAGGCTACGAGCGGATCCTCACTTTCAGAAAGCCGAATGGGTCTTACGGAGCTTGGCTCTCCCGCCCCAGCAGCACCTGGTGAGACCCAGCACTGCGAAGGCGTCTGCATGAGCAACCGGGAGGGAGGGGAGGGGAGGGCCCGAGTGAGAATCCCGGCACGCTAGACCCTCAGCAGACCCCCTCCTCCTCGTTCTGCACCTCAGCTCCTCGCTCCTGTTTGTAAGGAAGACTGGGGGAGTTGTCTCCAATGTTAGTCTGACTTCAGTCCCATTCATTTCAATGGGTCTCCTTTAAGTAGGACTGGCAAAAGGACATGAGAAGAGTTATGCTGGATCGGACCCAGGGTCCGCCTAGTCCAGCATTCTGTTCACACAGTGGCCAAGCAGCTGCCCACAGGAAACCCACCAGCAGGACATGAGCACAACAACACCCTCCTGCCCATGTTCCCCAGCAACTGGGGTACATAGGCATATTGCTCCGATAGTGTTATAAATATTGTGGAATACGAACTAATTGAGCCAAATAAAAAAACATCCAGATGCAGGTTTTCAAAAGGAAAGTTTACTTCCACCTCAGGTACCAAAAATATCTTTGTACAAAGGTCCCTCTCCCTTGTCAATGTAAGGGAAAAGGCCCGGAACAGAAGTTTACTCAAACACATCTGGAGGGTGCAAGGTTGGGGAACATTGCCTTTGGCACACAAGCACCCATCCCAGCGGCTCAGATGTCAGTGGGGGCAGTGAGTCCACTCCAGGTTTCAGTCAGAACCACTCAGAACTCTGAAGGAGCTCTCCAAGGTGCTTCTGATCTGGTAGTTTGTTTAGAATTCTGGCTGGTTCTGACTGAAAACTGGAGCGGATTCACTGCCCCACTGGCATCGGAGCCAGCAGCCTTCACTGACCCATCCACTGACGTATCTACCACTCTGTCCGTTCTTGCTTGCTTCAGGCTGACTGCTTTTGTGGTGAAAGTTGTAACCCTGAGCCGTGAGTACCAGGCCGTGGATGACGCTAAGATCCGTGAGACGGTCAAGTGGTTGCTGGAAATGCAGGACTCCGATGGCTCCTTCAATGACCCACACCCTGTCTATCACCGGGAGATGCAGGCGAGTCCTTATGCAACCATGCTGACTGTTGGGTTTATCAGAAAACTCCTGCTTTCGATGGGAGGCAAACGCTCGCTAAGTAATCCACAAAGCTTTTATTAAGCAACAAACGTCTCTTCTACCTGAAGAGAGTCTAACCTCTTGGAAACGTCCCCCTAGGCAAAACTATGCAAACTAAGCAAGACAATTGTCCGCTCAAGAAGAATAGGAAGCCATTTCCCAAATGCCCATCACTTCAGAGAGCCTGGTGCGGAAGCAAGTTCTGGCATAATCGGGACCAACTTTCTCACGCCTTGCTTCCAGCGGACCCTAGCATCAGCTAGCTTGTCGGAATGCTCACCCCCTGAAGAAACCTCACTTCCCACTGAGTGTGTAGGATTTGGCCTTGAGGAGATAAGCTCTGGAGAGGGCTGATTTCCAGCTGGGGAATCTCCCGTGAGAGCTTCCTCCCCCACTGGTACAGGCTGGCTGGTGTCTGGCGCTGCGTCTTCTAGTTCTGAATCTGATTCTGATTGATTACCTGAAACATCTTCTCCCAAAACAGGAGCAGTAGAGTTAGACATGACACTGCCACATCCTCAATCCCGCGTGGGCATCCCACACCATTCTGGGGTGCACGGCCACTGAACCCCCCCCCAAATTCATTGTCACGGTCTGCCAATGAGCGGATGCCTTGTTTTCCCTTCCTTAGGGTGGTGTCGGCGGCCTGCACGGAGGAATCTCGCTCACGGCCTTCGTCACCATCGCGCTCAAGGAGGCCTTGCCTGCGTATGGCGGAAGGGAGGAAGATCCAGAGAAAGAACGGGAGAAGCAGGAACAGCTGAGTCAACTGGTATGGAGCAAGGGAAGAGGGCTTGAGCCGACCTTTGACATTCAGTGACCGCCCTTCACAAGAGGAGACATGTATAGATGGGGCACGGAACCCAGCGTGATGAGAACTTCCACTTTCCTCTTTTAAAACACATACACAAGTTACTAGCCCTTATGAGTGGTCCAAGAAGCAAACTGTTTGAAGATATTGGTGTCTGTAAGTAAAGACGTCAAAGCAACCCTCCAGATGTTTGGATAACTCCCATCAGCCCCAGCTAACATGGCCAAGGGCCAGGAATGATGGGTGTTGTAGTCCAAACTGTCTACAGGGCACCAGGTTGGTGAAGGTTATAATGAAACACACACACAAACCTCTGTGTGTGTGTATGTGTTTTAACAACGTGAGATCTGATGTAGCATAATGGCCAAACCCAGAAGACCCTGGTTTAAAAACCATTTGGCAGGCGAATATCCCTCATCCCACCCATGTGCCGTGTGCAAACATTAACAACCCTGGGTGGGTGATAAGTAGCCTGGATCTATAAGAAGCAGAAGGTCCTTCCTCTGAGTCCTAGAACCATAAAATCATTGAGTTGGAAGGGCCGAGTGCAGATGTAGGCAAGCTTTTTGAGCCGGAGGCCATGTTTGGGAATTGGAGAATCTGTCCTGGGAACCGCCACAAAATGGCTGCCGCAAGAGGTGTAGCAAAGGTCAATTAGCCTGCCCAGAAGACTTGAGCACAAGGCAGAGGGTGGGGAGCTGAGCCCCAACACGCTAAACAACCAACAGAAACCTATTTCACAGAAGGCAAACTCTTTTCGTCTCTCTCCCCTCCACCAGCCAACCCATCCCCATTCCCCAATTCTTTTTGGCTCATGACCTGTAGTCTTCCCCTGCCCCCATCTCTCTCTCTCTCTCTCTCTCTCTCATACACACACACACACACACACACACACACACACACACACACACACACTTTGTTGTAGAGAAAGGTGCCACAACACAGGCTCTGAACACCAGACCCGGCCGCGGCTACTCCCTGCTCAAGCCAAGCACCACCGCTTGATACGCCTGAGGCAAGGGATAAAAACCACCTTCCTCCAAACTATGTGGAGAAAGGGGTTTAAAATGGAGAATGGATTTCAATATATAAAATAAAACACTGTGAGTTATACGTGCTGAGGTGAATGATTGTTAGAGTGGGTGCTAAATGTGTAAACTTCAGATGATAAATGCCAAACAGACACATGGGATTTTTGTGGTAGTTAAAACCAAAATAATTAAAATTTATTTTTAAAAGTTCACAAGCTTTGTTTCAAATAAAACATTTAGAAACCTTTTTTGAAACCTTTCATCCAATCCTTTCACTCATTCACATACACGCTTTCTTTTCCCTCACACAATCACTCTTGAGCTTTCTTTATTATCTATATTGATTAATATACATCAACTATGTGCACACCACACTCCAAAGACACCACTCTCTACCCTGACCCTCAAATTTCCCAGAACTTAAGTACTCTAAACACAGAGAGCACTAAAGACTCTAAGACAGCCTTCCTCAACCTGGGGCGCTCCAGATGTGTTAGACTGCATCTCCCAGAATGCCCCAGCCAGCAGAGCTGGCTGGGGCATTCTGGGAGTTGTAGTCCAACACATCTGGAGCGCCCCAGGTTGAGGAAGGCTGCTCTAAGAGTACCTAACAAGTCCCCCACAATCCCCTCAGTCCTTCCCTTATATATCACTCCTCCCCCTCCCAAGACATTCTAACTCCGCCCACTCAGGCCAACATCCTAAACTCACCACAGACTTTACAAACTGCAGACATACATTTGGGAACTGACTTGTGGGGTGTAACGCCACAAAAGGTCCCTGGAGATGCCAGCTCTTCGGTACAGGGTGTGTCTGTGAGGGGGGAAAACACACCAAATAGCGTGGGCACAAAAGAGACAAGCTCTGGTGCTTAGAGAATTCGTTCTTGTTTTTTTTTTATTTGTATCCAAAATCTCTTCCTTGAGCACCTTTGGATACAAATAATAATAAAAATATATGAATTCTTCAGTACAGGGTACAGCTACAACATCCTTGAGGGTAACCCAAAGCAAACGTCAGTAACCTCCATCCTCCCTGTACCCATCTTTTTCTTCCTTTCCTTTTTGGGCCTAGCTCACCCTCTTCCCAGAAAGGCACACTGGGATAGGGTGACCCTATGAAAAGGAGGACAGGGCTCCTGTATCTTTAACAGTTGTATTAAAAAGGGAATTTCAGCAGGTGTCATTTGTATATATGGAGAACCTGGTGAAATTCCCTCTTCATCGCCACAGTTAAAGCTGCAGGGGCCCTGCCCTCTTTTAAATCTGGTCACAGTATAGCTGCAGTCTAGCTCCTGCAGCTTTAACTGTTGTGATGAAGAGGAAATTTCACCAGGTGCAATATGCATACAAATGACACCTGCTGAAATTCCCTTTTCTAATGCAACTGTTAAAGATACAGGAGCCCTGTCCTCCTTTTCATAGGGTCACCCTATAGCTGGCCCAAGGTCACCCTCGCAGAGGAGTCGAACAAGAAGCAGGGGGGGTTGGACTCGATGGCCTTACAGGCCCCTTCCAACTCTACTGTTCCATGATTCTCCAATTTTTGTGAACCGCCCAGAGAGCTCCGGCTATTGGGCGGTATAGAAATGTAATAAATAAATAAATAAATAAATAAATAAATAAATAAATAAATAAATAAATAAATAAATGATTCTATGAAAAGTAAGGTGACCCTATGAAAAGGAGGACAGGGCTCCTGTATCTTTAACAGCAATGTAGAAAAAGGGAATTTCAGCAGGTGTCAATTGAAGAGGGTAAAATTCACTCTTCATCACAACAGTTAAAGCTGCAGAAGCCCTGCCTTCTTTTGTATCTGGCTATTCTACTACAGCTAGTGTAGCTTTAACTGTTGTGATGAAGAGGGAATTTCACCTTCTTTAATGGACACCTGCTGAAATTCCCTTTTCTAATGCAACTGTTAAAGATACAGGAGCCCTGTCCTCCTTTTCATATGGTCACCCTACACTGGGAACAAGGAGGGGAAGCGGTGTGGGCTACAGTGAACACCAGGAGGTTGTAAGGGGTGGCTCAGAGGTCTCCCTTAACCAGCTCTGATACCTTCTCCTCCTCTGGCAGAAAAACAGCCTGGCTCGGGCTACGACCTTCCTGGCCAGCAAACTCAACGACCTGTCCCTGGGCCCTTACCCCATCGCCATCACCAGCTACGCCCTCTCGCTGGCTTCTGACGACCGGTCGGCCATCGCTGCTGCTGACAGCCGCCTGAGGGACCTCGCCTTGCAAGATCAAAGTACGCGCACTTTGTCTCAATGAAGTTCCATTTAAAATGTCCATTCCCGGGGCTGGGAATCTTAAAGACGTCTCCTTTACTCTGCCCACGCAAGGGCAGGGCTTCATGTGTGAATGTGAGGTACTGGTTCCTCTCTATTCGGCCCTGGTTAGGCCTCATCTAGAGTATTGCGTCCAGTTCTGGGCTCCACAATTCAAGAAGGACGCAGACAAGCTGGAGCGTGTTCAGAGGAGGGCAACCAGGATGATCAGGGGTCTGGAAACAAAGCCCTATGAAGAGAGACTGAAAGAACTGGGCATGTTTAGCCTGGAGGAGAGAAGATTGAGAGGAGATGTGATAGCACTCTTCAAATACTTAAAAGGTTGTCACACAGAGGAAGGCCAAGATCTCTTCTCAATCCTCCCAGAGTGCAGGACACGGAATAACGGGCTCAAGTTAAAGGAAGCCAGATTCCAGCTGGACATCAGGAAAAACTTCCTGACTGTTAGAGCAGTACGACAAAGGAACCAGTTACCTAGGGAGGTTGTGGGCTCTCCCACACTAGAGGCCTTCAAGAGGCAGCTGGACAACCATCTGTCAGGGATGCTTTAGGGTGGATTCCTGCATTGAGCAGGGGGTTGGACTAGATGGCCTTGTAGGCCCCTTCCAGCTCTGCTATTCTATGATTCTATGATTCTATCCCTTATGTAGGGACTTGAAGCGGAAGGAAGGCCAAACTATGTATTGCACCAGAGGTGGGAAGTTTTTTTGGGTCCGAAAACTCATGTCGACAGTGGCTGTGGCCACCCCACACTCTCACTCACCGTTCACACAGATACACACCCACCCACCCCATTCATATACTCACACATTCCATCCAAACAATTCACACACAATGCATGCATGCATGCATACATACATACACTCACACCACCTTCCCAGCCCGACCCCTCAGCGGCGTGATGCAGATCAGCTAGAGCGGCGGTGCAGATCAGTTGCGGGATGGAAAGTTCCTGATCTTTAGCTTTCAGCCTTCCCGTCCAGTGCACTGATCTGCAAAGATGAGAGTTTTCCCCTCCCTGGGGAAAGGGGGTGGGACCTGGAAAGAAGCCAGCGGGCCAGAGGAGAAAGCTCCATGGGCGGAATACAGTTCATGAGCTGGAGGTTCCTTCTGTGTGCATTACACACACGCGCACACACACACACACATGTACATTTCATGGTAGCCCAATGGCCCTTTATAGACTGGAAAATCCATTTTGGGGAGGGGAAAATTTGAGCAGGGAATGGGACGGGGAGGAGAAAATTGGAGCAGAGAAGGGGACTTAGTGAAGAAACATTTTGAGCAGAGAAGGAGACATGAGGGGACAATTGGAGCAGAGAAGGGGAAATGAGGGGACAATTGGAGCAGAGAAGGAGACATGAGGGGCAATTGGAGCAGAGAAGGAGACATGAGGGGCAATTGGAGCAGAGAAGGAGACATGAGGGGACAATTGGAGCAGAGAAGGAGACATGAGGGGCAATTGGAGCAGAGAAGGAGACATGAGGGGACAATTGGAGCAGAGAAGGAGACATGAGGGGACAATTGGAGCAGAGAAGGAGACATGAGGGGCAATTGGAGCAGAGAAGGAGACATGAGGGGCAATTGGAGCAGAGAAGGAGACATGAGGGGCAATTGGAGCAGAGAAGGAGACATGAGGGGCAATTGGAGCAGAGAAGGAGACATGAGGGGCAATTGGAGCAGAGAAGGAGACATGAGGGGCAATTGGAGCAGAGAAGGAGGCAGGTGGGCACATCACCCTTTCCTCTGCATTGAGCAGGGGGTTGGACTTGATGGCCTTTTAGGCCCCTTCCAACTCTACTATTCTATGATTCTATGCTGTTTCCACACTGCAGGTTGTCCCCCACCAGCAGACTTTCCCCATTTGAGGGTACCGAACATCCCTTTGAAACCTTGCATGGGATAAACCTGTATCTTTTTCTTCTCCGGAGAAATATTTAGCTGCTCTGGGAGGGGCACTGGCAGTGGGGGTGGGTGGGAAATGCTGCCGAAGAAAGGGTTGACCCCTCTGCCGCTGTGCCCCTGACCTGAATTGGATGCCGCCACAGCTGCTATAGATTTATTTTTATACTTTTTAAAGCATATGCAGGATAGACCGTAAGACCATCGCATCTGTTTTGGCCAACCGATTCTTTTCTCTCGCACTCGTGCCTCCAGACAAAACGGTGATGTTCTGGGCTGTGGAGGAGAAGGACCGAATGCGGGACGAGAAGTCTAAGCGGGTGCCTTCGGCTTCGGCCATTTCGGTGGAGGCCACAGCCTACGGGCTCCTGCACTTGGTGAAGCAGAACGACATCACAGCAGCCGGAAAGGTCTCCCAGTGGCTGACGGAGCAGAGGAACTACGGGGGAGGCTTCAAATCCACCCAGGTACCGCCTGACGCCGCCACAACGCCTTCCTTCAGAAAAAGGGGTGATGGGGCGAGATCTGAGGACAGGCTACTGGCAGAAATTAGGAGCGTCATCACCTGGAAGAAAATCACATTAACTTAACGGTTGCTTCAAACGGCAGATGCGGTTCAATGTCAGCAAGTGTAAGGTGATGCACGTTGGGGCAAAAAAACCACCCAACTCAGGGCCGGTGCTACCATAGAGGCCACTCAGGCAGCCGCCTAGAGCGCCAAGCTAAGAGGGGTGCTGTGCTGCACTCACGCGTGTTGTTGGCTGTGAGCCAGCCGAGCCCGAGGATTCAGCTGGGCCTGGGCGGGCGAGATGGCGCCCTGTGCCCGCCCAGCCAAAGCGAAGCCAGGGACGCTGGGGTTGGGGGGAGGCTCCACGTTCGGACTTCCACCCAGAAGCCGCCCTCCCAGAGCCATTCTAGCCCCCCGGAAGCCGCCCTCCCAGAGCCATTCTAGCCCCCCGGAAGCCACCCTCCCAGAGCCATTCTAGCCCCCCGGAAGCCGCCCTCCCAGAGCCATTCTAGCCCCCCGGAAGCCGCCCTCCCAGAGCCATTCTAGCCCCCCGGAAGCCGCCCTCCCAGAGCCATTCTAGCCCCCCGGAAGCCGCCCTCCCAGAGCCGGGAGGCTGCTGCCAGAAGAAGAAGAAAAAGCATGTGGCGAACTCAACCCTGGCTCAAGCCAGCCTCTGCCTTACTCCCGAGGAAAGGGCACCGGGTCGCCTCGCCTCTCTCCTCAAACAGGCCGCAATGTCCAGGCAGGCAGGCAGGCAAGCGGGACTCCCTCTCCCTTCCCTCAAGAAAGCTAGGGACTTGTGGACTCCTCGCAAGGCAAATTCTCCTGCTTCCCGATCCTGCGCGCGTGGATCAACGGGGCTTGCATCCGAGAATGGTGTGGGCTCTCCCACACTAGAGGCCTTCAAGAGGCAGCTGGACAACCATCTGTCAGGGATGCTTTAGGGTGGATTCCTGCATTGAGCAGGGGGTTGGACTCGATGGCCTTGTAGGCCCCTTCCAACTCTGCTGTTCTATGATTCTATGAAAGTGTTGCACTGGGAGGCACCAGTGCGGCCCGATCCGCCTATGCCTCCTTACTCGGAAGCCTTATTCCCCCGGAGTAAACGTGCGGAGGGGATCAGGACGCCAGGATACATAGCAGGTCCCGGTGAATTCCAGACGGCTCGGTCCCAAATCGAAGTGAGCCAGTCCCAGCTCTCCACTCGGCGCACACGTTCGGACTTCCGAGCAATTTGGGGTGGGTGTGTGCAAGTAGCTCGCCTTGCCTAGGGCGCAAAATAGTCTGGCCCCAGCCCTGAGTATAACCTAATGGGATCTGAGCTGGTGGCAACTGAACAAGGGAGAGATCTTGGGATTGTGGTGGACAGCTCAATGAAAAGGTCCGCCCAGCGTGCGGCCGCTGTAAAGAAGGCAAACTCCATGTTAGGCGTTCTAAGAACAGGAATTGAGAATAAAACTGCCAGCGTCATACTGCCTTTACACAAACCTGTGGTGTGACCACGCATAGAATGTATTTGGTGTGTTGATGGGCAACTGTGTTAGGCAGCACATGCTGCTTCGTTTGCAACATAGGTGGGCACCAGTTGAGCCGGGGGGGTTTCGTGTTTGTACCTCTGCGCCACTTGGTTTGCGCCTTCAGTTCCCCCTCTTCCTCTGTCATCAGTGATCCCCTCTTCCTCTCTGATAGGAATTATTTGGTAATTTATGCCTCCTGTTAGAAAGGCAGCTTGGCAAAGAGAATAAACAAATGGAAGAACAGAATGAGCTACGTGCACACATGGCTAAAAAAAAAGAGAGAGGGAGACCACAGGATTCTTTCCTTAAAATGCAGGTAGACCGTATAGTTTGAAACATGGTTTGTTCAGACCATTTCTTTGTGTTCCACAACACCAGCAGGAGCAAGAATCATAGAATCACGTAGAATAGAAGAGTTGGAAGGGCCCTATAAGGCCATTGAGTCCAAGCCTCTGCTCATTACAGGAATCCACCCTAAAGCATCCCTGACAGATGGTTGTCCAGCTGCCTCTTGAAGGCCTCTAGTGTGGGAGAGCCCACAACCTCCCTAGGTAACTGATTCCACCGTCGCACTGCTCTAACAGTCAGGAAGTTTTTCCAGATGTCCAACCGGAATCTGGCTTCCTGTAACTTGAGCCCATTATTCCGTGTCCTGCACTCTGGGAGGATCGAGAAGAGATCCTGGCCCTCCTCTGTGTGACAACCTTTTAAGTATTTGAAGAGTGCTATCATGTCTCCCCTCAATCTTTTCTTCTCCAGGCTAAACATGCCCAGTTCTTTCGGTCAGAGCAAACACAACTGCTTCCAGCAATGGAGGAGGTCAGAGAGAAAGAGGGGAGGAAAAGAAGGGGAGGAGCAGGAAACCACACTGTAGGCTATAGAGATCCTAAGGCTAGCTATGCCCAAAGTACCATGAACTGACTGCAACGCTGCCCCCTTCCTGTAACTTGCAGACGAGGCTGCAAAACTCCCAACACTCTCTCATTACAGGGGGAAGGCAAGTGATGTCTGCGCCTCCCCCTCAAAATCTTGGAGCTGGCTAAACTCCTGACTTGCCCTACCGGCCTCTCTTTTCAGGACACGGTGGTGGCGCTGGAAGCTCTGTCAGAGTATTGGATCAGCACCTTCAGCGAGGAAGGGAACGAACTGGAGGTGACCCTCACCCTCCCCGGGAAAAGCCTGCCCTTGTTTCTTTCCTTTGGGAGGTCTAACGATCCGGTCCAGAAGGAGCTCCAGGTACATGAGTCTGCGTTGCCCTTTCCTCCTGGCCTTGGCTCTGTTTCCACCCATTGCGTGCTTCTGGCTGGTGGGTTTTGTTGTTTTTTGTTTTTAATTTTTATTTAATACTTCAAACATACATCAATACAATAAAACAATACTACATAATACATAAATTATTAGATAACATTTGATAACATATATTCTAGCTTATTCTATTAACATAATCATACTTAACATAAAAGTGCTCCCCCCAACCACGGGATCTTATTCCTGTTTCCAAAATCTCATTGCTTCTTCTGGAGGTGCTTTCCCACTCCCCTTTGATAATACAAATTCTAGGAACTGTTTCCATATTTCCTCAAAATCATTCGTTTTTATCATTCCTCGTCTAACTTTTATATTACATGTTAATTTGTCATTAATAGCAATATCCCAAATCTCTTTATACCAATCTTCTATATGATAATCCCCTTGAACCTTCCAGTTCCTAGATATCATTAATCTTGCTGCTATTAACAAATTCGTTATCAATTCTTTTGTCTCTTTACTACAATTTAATTTTCCATATAATGATAACAATGCCAATATAGGTGTCTCTTCAATCTCCATCTGACTGGCTGGTTGGCTTCCCTTCTCACCTTTTGGGGGCAACTTGGTTCCCCCCAGATATTGGGGTCACTACTCCCATCAGCCCCAGCCAGCATGACCATTGATCAGGACTTCTGGGATCTGTAGTACAAACTTTCACAGGGAGAGGCACACTGGGTTACCTATGTCGAGGATAAAAATCCACTTTGTTTGTAAGGCAACTCTGTTTAATGAGCATAATGCAGCTGTATGGAGAGAGTTCTGTAGACAAAGAACTTCTCTGTTACCCACCTCGATCCAGAGGGAGAGGCGGGTAACATTATTATTATTATTATTATTATTATTATTATTATTATTATTATTATTATTATCAACTGGCAGTGTGAAAAGCAGGTCTATTTATACACAATAGCATCTTAACCAATCAGCAGTTGGCAAAATTCTAAAGCAAAACAAAGACAGATCAAAGAAAACTTCTTCCTTCTACCTTATCAACAGATGGCACCAATGGGAGGTTTTTCTCTCTCTAAGTTTAATTGGAGGGGGGGAGGGGGATTAAACACACACCCAGGCCTGGCAATGGAGCTTAAAAAAACCCTTAAGGTTTATTTTAAGCTTAATTGTCATGCAGGGGGATTTGGGGGAGGAGCATGGCAGCATGTGAGGAGCTACCCCAGCTGCAATCCAACTTCGAAACTGCCCTGAGCATGGCAACAGTGGAGGCTGGTGGCTCCAATTTTGGAGGGGGTTGTGGATCCATTCTGGGTTTCAGTCAGAGCCAGCCAGAACTCTTAATGGAACTATCCAAGGTGCTGAACCTAAGTTGGGGTTAGGGTTCAGCACCTTGAAGAGCTCCATTAAGAGTTCTGGCTGGCTCTGACTGAAACCCAGAATGGATCCACTACCCCACGGAAATCTGACCCACCACACTCCACTGCATGGGAATGAAGCTGAGAAAAAGACTTTCTATTGGCACCAATGGACACTTAGGGCTCTGGGATATATAGCTGGGGGCCCTGGGATATAGAGTTGGCGGCCCTGGGATATAGAGTTGGGGCCCCTGGGATATAGAGCTGGGGGCCCTGGGATATAGCGTTGTGGACCCTGGAATTTAGAGCCTGGGGCCCTAGGATACAGAGTTGGGGGCCCTGGGATATAGAGTCGGGGGCCCTGGGATACAGAGCCAGGGGTCCTGGGATATAGAGTCGTGGCCCCTGGAATTTAGAGCCTGGGGCCCTAGGATACAGAGTTGGGGGCCCTGGGATATAGTCGAGGCCCTGGGATACAGAGCCAGGGGTCCTGGGATATAGAGTCGTGGTCCCTGGAATTTAGAGCCTGGGGCCCTGGGATATAGAGTTGGGGGCCCTGGGATATAGAGTCAGGGGCCCTGGGATACAGAGCCAGGGGTCCTGGGATATAGAGTTGTGGCCCCTAGAATTTAGAGCCTGGGGCCCTGGGATACAGAGTTGGGGGCCCTGGGATATAGAGTCGGGGGCCCTTGGATACAGCCAGGGGTCCTGGGATATAGAGTCGTGGCCCCTGGAATTTAGAGCTTGGGGCCCTGGGATACAGAGTTGGGGGCCCTGGGATACAGAGTCGGGGGCCCTGGGATACAGAGCTAGGAGTCCTGGGATATAGAGTCATGGCCCCTGGAATTTAGAGCCTGGGGCCCTGGGATACAGAGTTGGGGGCCCTGGGATATAGAGTCTGGGGCACTGGAATATAGAGTCAGGGGCCCTGGGATACAGAGCCGGGGGTCCTGGGATATAGAGCTGTGGCCCCTGAAATATAGAGCCTGGGGCCCTGGGATACAGAGTCGGGGTCCTGGTACATAGAGTCGGGGGCCTTGGTCCCATGGCCCCAGACCTAGCAGTGCCCTGGTTGTCGATGGTGTAAGTATGGCTCAGTGGACTCTTTCATTTCTTCCTTTGCCTGCCAAACCAGCCAGTGACTTCCATCTAGGCTTATTGATATTATTTGGATTGGTCACTCACTCTCATCCTGTTATTCCCCCCCCCTTTTTTTCCCAGTTTCCCTTGGGAGGTGACATCGGTGTAAAAGTGCAAGGGAGAGGAAAAGGGACTTTGACCGTGAGTATCTTCAGACAATTTTTTTAAAAATTAATAGTCATGGCTTCTCTCTCTCCCCCACCTCTCTCTCATTTAATTGCATGAGGTCTGGGTGGCATAATGCGTTTCCCCCACTTTTATTCTCATAATAACCCTGTTATTGGCTAAGAGAAAGTGCGTCTGCCAAGCTCATTCAGTGGGCTTTGCGGCTGAGCAGGGATTTGAACCCAGGGGGCTGTCTTCACAGTGCGGGTTGGCGCTGCCTCTCTTTTCAACCCTGCACTTTCCCTCTCCTGGGGCAGCGTTGGGTAAGCCCAATGCTGAGGAGGGAGCGGGGGTCTCTGGGCAGCCATCCGGGTGCCGGTGCCACCCCACTCTCTTTTTGGTGGAAGGCGACCCATCGCTGGTCGTCTTCCACCAGGCTCCGCCCCCGGGTTGACCCTGGATTGGCCGTGGAGCAACATTACATGGCGAAAGCGCCGTGTTGACGTCACTAGGATAAATCCCTCACTTTTTCAAAACGGAGGATCGCGGGGGAAGCCCCGTGGTGGCTGTGAAGCTGCGCTTGCGTCGTCTAACCCACAGGGCGCCGATCCACAGCCACCGTGGGCCTTTCCCCACAGAAAGACAGCCCCCAGGTCTTGCCAGTCCAAGTTTATGGCCTCATCCATTATTACACCACAATAACTTCGTAGGAGTTGTGCTGTATCAGGCCAAGGGTCCATCTAGTCCAGCATTCTGTCCCCACAGTGGCCCGAGAACTGCCCACGGGAAGCCCACAAGCAGGACACGAGTGCGAAAGCAGCCTCCTGCTTGGGTTTCCCTGCAGTTGACATACAGCCGCTGATCCTGGAGGTATTGCATAGCCGTCTTGACAAATTGGCTGATTTTTTGCCCTTCCTTCTCTGCCCTTACCCTCCAGTTCCTGCACACATTTACAAACTTCCTGACTTTATTTATTTATTTATTTTATTTATTTAAGGATTTTTATGCCACCATTCAGCCCAAAAAGGCTCTCACGGTAGCTTACAAAAGTATTTCTTGACAGTCCCTGCCCACAGGCTTACAATCTAAAAGACATGACACAAAAGGAAAGGGGATTGGGAGGGAGGAGGAGTAACTGGTCAGCAGACGTCCAGGTTTATGTCACATGAGGGGAGAACTTCAGAAATAGAGGCATCACAGCTTTCTTCTCCATCTCATGCTAGCCCCAAGCCCTGCCACTCAGAGCCCCACTTTCTCTTACTTGCTTCATTAATATCCCCAAGTTACTGATGAAGATATTACAGCGGAGGATTTGGCAGCTGCGGGTGCAGAAAACGTTGGGCTCAAAAGAGTTGCGTTGTTCGTTTGCGCTCTGACGCTACTTCTGCCTTGTACTCAGTCTTTGGGCAGGGCTCTTGTCCTTTCCCACGCCTTTCATGGCAGCCATTTTGTGGTGGTGCCCAAGACAGTTTTTTCAAATTGCCAAATGCGCCCACCGGCCAAAAAGGTTGCCTAGCTCTGATCTAAACGCACCGCTGAGGAGATCTCTTGTTTTTGTTTTCTGCTTCCCGCAGGTCCTGAAGCAATTTCATGTCCTGGCTATGCAGAACACCTCATGCCAAACCCTCGGGTTGGAGGTGACAGTGAGCGGTTCCGTTCAACGTGACTGTAAGTCTGGGAGCGGACGCCTCTTTGAAACTCTGGTGGAAGGCGAGGGAGGCCATTTTCTCTGATACCCCGTCCTCTTGCAGTCCCCCGGAAAGTTCTGGAAAGTCTGCCAACCTCTGGAGGAAAGGGGCAATCATCAAAGATCTCCTCCACACACCCTCTTTTCTGACAAACCATGCCATTCCCAAGAGCTAGGGTGACCCTATGGAAAGGACCACAGGGCTCCTGTATCTTTAACAGTTGTGTAGAAAAGGGAATTTCAGCAGGTGTCATTGGTATGCATGCAGCACCTGGTGAAATCCCCTCTTCATCACAACAGTTAAAGCTGCAGGAGCCCTGCCTTCTTCTGTGTCTGGTCATGCTAGGCAGGACTCCTGCAGCTTTAACTTTTGCGATGAAGAGGGGATTTCACCAGGTGCTGCTTGCGTACCAATGACACCTGCTGAAATCCCCTTTTCTACACAACTGTTAAAGATACAGGAGCCCTGTCCTCCTTTTCATAAGGTCGCCCTACCAAGAACTTAGGATCCAGGCCTATGGGAGGAAGGCTGAGGGAGCAGCTAGCACAAATAGCACTAGATTCAAATCTCTCTCTATCCAGGTCTTGCATTTTACCCAGGGATGAGAACCTGAAGGAGATCCATGGGCCATTTTTGGCCTCCAGACACACACACACACACACCCGCCATGGGCCATATCCCTCACCCACCCACATACAAAATTAAAAAATAGCAGTTTACCACCGAAATTTGGTAACAAGATGCTTTTTCTTTCTTTTTTTTAGTGTTCTGTAGCACTAAATTCAGGTTAAAAGAATTGTTGTGTTGATTAAATGGATGCTGTTGTTTTTTATATTTTTGCCGATTTCATATACTTTTTATATTTTTGCCGATTTCATATACTTTTTCATATACTTTCAGCGCCTCCTGAAAACATCTTTATTCCAAGAAGCCTTTCTTGAACATGCAGCCTTAGATTACTGCTATTGCTTCTTTTAAATTTTGTTTTAACTGTTTTTATTCTGTTTTTATTTTCATTTTACCTTGTACACCGCTCTGAAATTTTTCAATGGGGGGCGGGATATAAATATTCTAAATAAATAAATAAATAAATAAACTTTTTAATATTCACTGTTTTAAAGTTTTGTAAACCGCCCAGAGAGCTTCAGCTATGGGGCGATATATACATTTAATAAATAAATATCAATAAATAATAAATCCAATGGTTTTTTTTGGTAAAACAACAAACAAACCCAAACCGTTACTGTTGCCAAATTTGGTGGCGCTGCAGGGGCTACGTGGGGCCCATGGATCGCATGTTGCGTACCCCTAATTTAATTGAACAAAATCTCCTCAGGCCTCTCTGTCCAGACCCAGGTTGCCCCCAACAAAGCCGGAACTTGATAAAAGAGGTTCAGCCCTCTGTTCCACTGCAGGAGTCCTGGTCATAGAATCATAGAATCATAGAATAGCAGAGTTGGAAGGGGCCTACAAGGCCATCGAGTCCAACCCCCTGCTCAATGCAGGAATCCACCCTAAAGCATCCCCGACAGATGCTTGTCCAGCTGTAGATTGCAAGCTGAATATGAGCCAACAGTGCGATATGGCTGCAAGAAAGGCCAATGCTATTTTGGGCTGCATTAATAGAAGTATTAATGGTACTGGTTCCTCTCTATTCGGCCCTGGTTAGGCCTCATCTAGAGTATTGCATTTTCTTTCAACTTCTCTCCCCTCAATAGTTGACGCCTATGACTACTACTATGAGGATGAAAATGGGGATGAATCTGGGCCACCGGCACAGCCAGCTGACCAGCCGCTATCGCCCATCGCCTTGTTTGATGCCCGGCAACGGCGCCGGAGGGAAGCCAAAGACCCCGGACAGCCAAAACGGGATGTCTCCTACAACGTCTGCTTCTGGTGAGTGAGAGGTGGAGCAAGACTCTGGTTCTGACGTCAGATGGGACATTTCGAGCAGGCTGAACTTCCTGCTTGATTTCATCTCATGGGCGGGACTTCCTTTGAGGCCTTGCTATCGGATTGGTGCTTCCTTGCGACTGTTAAAAGTTGGCGGCAGGGGGAGAGAAAGATGTGCCCTTTCTCTGCATGTGTTCAAAGTCCCGTGGTGGCTACGAATTGGCGCTGCGTCTGTTCTAGGACGCAGCTGCCGATTCACAGCTACCACGGGGGGTTTCCGCGAAGTTGCGCTTTGAAAAAGTTGGGGACTTACCCTGACTTTTTCCTTGGGAGCGAGGTCACCACAGCCCTTCCGCCGCGTGGCCTCCCTCCGTGGTCAATCTGGAAGGGCATTCCAGGCGGATGGCGACCAGTGATTGGTTTCTGGAAGCCAGGAAGGGGGGGCATCTACTACTAGGATGACTGCCGGAAACCCCACGCTCCCTCCTGACGTGGGGATTGCCCGCTGCCACCTCGCAGGAACGAAACCACGGGTTTAGCGAGAAAGCAGCACCGGCGCAGCGCCGTGAAGACAGCCCCTTGTTCTCTCTCCCATTTTGTGTGAGACGTTACAGATGATCATAGTAACCTGACCCACTTTATTATTATGTATTCATCCCTCCCAGAGGAGCAGAGGGGCAGGAGTGCCTCCCTTTTAACCTCAGAAAAACCCGTAAGGTAGACTAGGAAGAGTGACATCCAGTCAATTTTGTGGCCAAGTGAGCATTTGAACCCAGGCCTCTCCACTTTGACATGGGGCGGGCATCCTGTAGCACTCCAGATGTTGCTGGACTCCAACTCCCATCTGTCCCAGCCAGCATGGCATAATGTGAATTGTAGTCCAGCAATATTTGGAGGGCCAGAGGTTCCTCACCCTGCTCTAACCACTACCCTACCTTCCCCCCTCACCTCTCTCTTTCATGTCTTTCTTTCCTCTTCCTCCTCCTCCTTCTTCCCCCTACAGGAGACAGCCAGGGGCTCATGTCTCGGGCATGGTCATCGTTGACATCACCCTACTGAGTGGCTTCCAACCTGACGAGGATGACCTTAGCCAGGTGACTGTTGGGGGGGAGAGGGGGGAGGGACTCTGCTGAGATCTTCTAAAACAATAAGTGACGGGGCTCAAGCCCATCTCACTGAAAACCTACCTTCCAACTTGGAAATCCCCCTTCCCCATGTGTCTTAGGGCTGAACTAGATCCTTCATTAAATGCATAGTGTCTCGATCCGGGGTCAGCATCCCAGCACCCTCCAGGTGTTTGGGACTACATGTTCCATCTCTTCCATCCTTTCTCCAGTGCAAATCTCCTCCTCTTCTTTGCAAGGGCAAAGAAGCTGTCGAGGCTGTGTGGGAATTCATACGCTGCTGCGCTGTGATTATTATTTTACCTTTATTTATTACGTTTCTGTACCACCCTATAGCCAAAGCTCTCTGAGACTAAAACATTAAAACAATGTGCAAAATTTAAAAATATCAACACACACACACACACACACAATGGACCGTATATGCAGAGACACCATACATCTAAAAACAACTTGGAGCAATCAGCCCAAGCCACAAAAGCAAATCCGGGATAGATTAAAAACTCATCGCATGCTGCTAAATGCCTGGGGAAAGACCTGGCGCTGAAAAGTTAGTAATGTTGGCGCCAGGCGGACCTCGATGGAGAGATCATTTCACAATTAGGGGGCCACCACTGAGAAGGCCCTCTCCCTTGTTGCCATCTTCCAAGCGTCCCTCAGAGTAGGCACCTGGAGGAGGACCTTAGATGTTGAGCGGAGTGTACGGGTACGTCCAAGCGAGGTCAGACACTCTGTCATGTATTGTGGCTTTATACAAAAGTATAATTACTGCCCTGGGAAAAGCCCCTTTATACTTAACTTCTGTTACCTCACATGAGTTGAGATGGTTATTTACCCGGTGCAGGTTAAATTCACTCCAGTTAATGGAGGTGAAAGCGCGTTACAGGACCCATCCACGCGCTAAAGCTGACTGCCCAGCCGGCTGCCCCAAAACTGAGGACATGACACACTTTCTAGTTGAGTGTCCAGTGTATGTCGAGCTGAGGAAGCAATACCTTGTTATTATTATTATTATTATTATTATTATTATTATTATTTATTTATTTATTTATTTATTTATTTATATAGCACCATCAATGTACATGGTGCTGTACAGAGTAAAACAGTAAATAGCAAGACTCTGCCACATAGGCTTACAATCTAATAAAATCATAGTAAAACAATAAGGAGGGGAAGAGAATGCCAACAGGCACAGGGTAGGGTAAAACTAACAGTAGAAAGTAACAGTAGAAGTCTGCACAACATCAAGTTTTAAAAGCTTTAGGAAAAAGAAAAGTTTTTAGTTGAGCTTTAAAAGCCGCGATTGAACTTGTAGTTCTCAAATGTTCTGGAAGAGCGTTCCAGGCGTAAGGGGCAGCAGAAGAAAATGGACGAAGCCGAGCAAGGGAAGTAGAGACCCTTGGGCAGGCGAGAAACATGGCATCAGAGGAGCGAAGAGCACGAGCGGGGCAATAGTGTGCGATGAGAGAGGAGAGATAGGAAGGAGCTAGACCGTGAAAAGCTTTGAAGGTTAACAGGAGAAGTTTATAGTGGATTCTGAAGTGAATTGGAAGCCAATGAAGAGATTTCAGAAGCTTGTGCCCCTGATTCAACCACATGTCACCGAAAAATGTAACTCAGATATTATTGTTAGGCTCTGATCATTATATATCGTTCAGGACTGCAAAATTTGTACAGCAGGCGCTGGAGGTACGGAAGCTTCTGTTTGCCATATAGGATTAAATTTTACTAATCTGAGATTACTTGCGGGCCAGTACTGGTACTGCAATTGAGCCTACTATCAGTTTTATATTACTAGCTTGTATTATTTTTCTGATTGTGCTGAGATGGTGAATGGATATGCTATTATGTTATTATGTTAATATGTTATTTTGCCACTATTTTATTTGTTTGCGAATGGCCTAGTTGGCTAACAAGCAATAAAGATAAGAAAGATTTTTGTATTGTGTCTAAGGGTGCAATGCGTCATTTCACCCTTAGATTCCTTGCTCAGATCGAAAAGCGGAATTTAAATCCACAAATTGAAGAATTTAATCCAAATTAAATTGGGCACCACTCTTCAAGAAGGATGCAGTCAAGCTGGAAGGGGGTTCAGAGGAGGGCAACGAGGGTGATCGGGGGTCTGGAAACAAAGCCCTATGAAGAGAGACTGAAAGAATTGGGCATGTTTAGCCTGCGGAGACATGATAGCACTCTTCAAATACTTATTTTATTTATTTATTTTTATTTATTATTTTTATTTATTACATTTTTATACCGCTCAATAGCCGAAGCTCTCTGGGCGGTTCACAAAAATTAAAATCATGACGAGCATAAAAACAACCAACAATCTAAAAACACAAATACAAAATATAAAAAGCACAACCAGGATGAAACCACACCGCAAAATTTTTAACGTAGGTTAAAATATGGAATTAAAACAGCAAAGTTTAAATTTACGTGAATAGGTGTTAAAGTACTGAGAAAATAAAAAGGTGGTCACACGGAGGAGGGCCAGGATCGCTTCTGTCAGAAGCTTTTCTCCTGCCACTGGTCATGGTGAGCTTTGGCTCCAGGAAACTGCTAGACTGAAGCCTTTCTCAACCTGAGGCGCTCCAGATGTGTTGGACTACAACTCCCAGAATGCCCCAGCCTGGCTGGGGCATTCTGGGAGATGCAGTCCAACACATCTGGAGCGCCCCAGGTTGAGAAAGGCTGTGCTAGAGAATGTTTTCCTCTCCCTGGAGAAATTCAGTGAAATGAGGGCAGAGAAATTGGAGAGGCCATTTTCGCACAGTCCTGGAGGGAATCTACACGTCGTTGTGAGGGCGCTTGCATGCGCCCCCAGTGCGCCCCCAAAACGACTGTGTGGATCGTGCCCTGAAGAGACGGAGGAAGAGGCGGAGGAGGAGGCGGCTGGGGAATCTGGCCGCGTCCCTGCCGCCGCCACCGCCCACCTCCCCGCCGGCCTCCTGCTGCTGGCGAAAGAGCCAGCTGGGTCGGAGAGCTTCTTCCGTTCTCCCCCGCCCCCCGCCTTCTTCCGCCGAGCTCTCCGACCCGGCCGGCCCTGAAGAGACGGAGGAAGAGGTGGAGGAGGAGGCGGCTGGGGAATCCGGCCGTGTCCTTGCTGCCGCCGCCGCCGCCCACCTCCCCGCCGGCCGGGTCGGAGAGCTCAGCGGAAGAAGGTGGGCGGAGAGCGGAAGAAGCTCTCCGACCCGGCTGGCTCTTCTGACGGCAGCAGGAGGCCGGCGGGGAGGTGGGCGGCGGCGGCGGCAGGACGCGGCTGGATTCCCCAGCCGCCGCCTCCTCCGCCTCTTCCTCCGTCTCTTCAGGGTATGAACTACACAGTCGTTTTGGGGGCGCACTGGGGGCGCATGCAAGCGCCCTCAAAACGACGTGTAGATTCGCTCC